>NC_143034.1:67953870-67966370 GCF_057628025.1 Oncorhynchus mykiss | reverse complement strand
TCCTGTCCTATTTGCAGCTGGTCTACTGGCTTCGTTCTGTCCCTCCTGTCCTATTTGCAGCTGGTCTACTGGCTTCGTTCTGTCCCTCCTGTCCTATTTGCAGCTGGTCTACTGGCTTCGTTCTGTCCCTCCTGTCCTATTTGCAGCTGGTCTACTGGCTTCGTTCTGTCCCTCCTGTCCTATTTGCAGCTGGTCTACTGGCTTCGTTCTGTCCCTCCTGTCCTATTTGCAGCTGGTCTACTGGCTTCGTTCTGTCCCTCCTGTCCTATTTGCAGCTGGTCTACTGGCTTCGTTCTGTCCCTCCTCTCCTATTTGCAGCTGGTCTACTGGCTTCGTTCTGTCCCTCCTGTCCTATTTGCAGCTGGTCTACTGGCTTCGTTCTGTCCCTCCTGTCCTATTTGCAGCTGGTCTACTGGCTTCTGTGAAAAGAGGGAATACAATTGGAGACCGTGAATAGGCCAGTTCTATTCGGAGTCTGAATAATGGCGCAAATGGGGCATGAAAGAGAAAATGGTGGTACAGGAAAGTCAAATAGTTAGTGAAAGAACTAATTGCCTGTACATGAAAAGAAAAAAGTGGAATCGGTCTGTTTTAAGGATAGATGATACAATGGGGCGAAGGTTATTGATTAAAGGAGAGGGTGAATGAAGGGAAAGAGGGATGGCTCCATTAGAGGAGTGGAAGAGAGGGGAAATGAGGAGCAGGTTGAGGGATGAAGGAGTGCAGCTGGGGTAGGGTATGTCTGATTCTTGACAGTACAGCTGACCCGGGTTCAAGTAGTATTTGCTTTCTTTCAAATACTTTGGCTGTGCTTGATTGAGCTTGCCTGGCACAAGGGAAGCAATGGGAAAAGTCACAAAGGAGCAAACCCCACCCATCTGCACACCCTGTCCAATAAAATGCTCAGTAGTATTTGAACCCAGGTCTGGAATACAGTATATCTGGTCGCTGGTCTGTCCGGGGGCGGAGGCAGTAATCAGGTTCCAATTCCACCACAGCAGCTCTGTGCAGCAGATCAGACCAGGCAGGGGGACACAGTCCCTTTAATCAGAACACTGGGCAGTTTGATTAGCTAGGTCTGGAATGGATGCCTGGTCTGTCAGCACTGCAGGAGACATTATTAACGGTTGTCACTTGTTACTACAGCCACAAAGTCAAAATTGTCTATATCGTAAAAATGCATGCTGTTTGTTTAACTTAATTTAAGGTTAGGCATAAGGTTAGAAGTGTGGTTAAGGTTAGGCATAAGGTTAGAAGTGTGGTTAAGGTTAGGCATAAGGTTAGAAGTGTGGTTAAGGTTAGGCATAAGGTTAGAAGTGTGGTTAAGGTTAGGCATAAGGTTAGAAGTGTGGTTAAGGTTAGGCATAAGGTTAGAAGTGTGGTTAAGGTTAGGCATAAGGTTAGAAGTGTGGTTAAGGTTAGGCATAAGGTTAGAAGTGTGGTTAAGGTTAGGCATAAGGTTAGGGTGAGGTTTTAAGAAGTGACATTTTGACATAATTATGACTTTTTTGGTTGTGGTAACCACTAGTGACCACTCAAAGGGTTCATGAGGTTTTAGAGAAAGTTTTTTTTAAACTGTAATTGTATTTACTGGATAAAGAAAGTGTTTATTTTTATTGAGCCTTTATTACGTGTAGAGAGGATAATGAAAACCAAGAATGAATGAATTAATTTATTCTAATAGTGATTGATGAAGGAATGAATGGGAGATTTCTACCACTGATCGATGACCCTTGTTATCCATTAGTACTACAACCATCACAGCAATGTGACATTAAAGTTCTATCATCTATCCATCATATCAAAGTCATGTGATCTATAGGAAAAATAAGCAGCAGGAGAAAGCCAGTTTAAACAGTTTCTACAGGACTGGTACTCATCATAACATACTTATGGCCCCAGTGAGCACATGGAATTAGAGAGGGAGGGAGGGAGAGTGCAATCGTTCCCATATGTGCTCATTGACACCTGATACACAGTCCTGGTGGGTGAAACAACATTCTCTCTGAGTGACACAGATGTGCTCTCTGTCTGGTTAAGCTGGGCTCGCTAATACGTAAGGAGAATGGGAGTGAGAAGGCTCCTGTGTTTTTATTGGGAGAGGGACATTAAATAGACCCATAAATCCATAATCTTTAGAGGTAGACACTGACTGGGTCTGTTTTGGAGAGGTCTTCTGTCTGTCTCAGTGTGTCTATAACACTACCACTCTTCATTGTAAATCACCTCTGTTTTTATACCTGTTATTACAGGATCATCCTTCTTTGGAGGGGTTATCACCACTTTCCCTCCCTCACTTAGAGAGAAATAGGCTACACACACACACACACACACACACACACACACACACACACACACACACACACTCTGACTGTTTCCCTCCCTGTAGAGACCAGTCTTTCCTCTCTTTTCAGAATTCTACATTTTGTCATCAACACCTGTATTATTATTCGCCTCACAATTTAATGATGTCACTTCCAAAGTACCTCTCCCGTTGGATTGGTCCGTCTCTGACCCCAAATGACCCCATCGTTGAGGCAGGTGAGCCCTGTCCTCCTCGCTTCCTCTCTACTTCCCCATTCAGACCCTCCAAGTCACGCACCATCACTCTCTCCCTCCTCCTTCACTCCCTGGATTCCTACAACTCAGACCTTTGTGTTTATCTTTGTTCTGCTGCTAAGGAAAACATACCACTCGTTTCTCTAGACAGCCTGATGTCCAGATGCTGTGTCCTCTGTGGGCCCTGTGGTGTCAGCAGCAGCCCTGCTCTCTGTGGGCCCTGTGGTGTCAGCAGCAGCCCTTGTCTCTGTGGGCCCTGTGGTGTCAGCAGCAGCCCTGCTCTCTGTAGGCCCTGTGGTGTCAGCAGCAGCCCTGCTCTCTGTAGGCCCTGTGATGTCAGCAGCAGCCCTGCTCTCTGTAGGCCCTGTGATGTCAGCAGCAGCCCTGCTCTCTGTAGGCCCTGTGATGTCAGCAGCAGCCCTGCTCTCTGTAGGTTGAGTGGCCGCCAGGCAAGGTCCCCTACCCTAAATCTGAAACACCGTTTTTGGGGAGACAGGAGGGAGACTGGGAAGGAAGGGGGAGCTCTATAGCCTGTTGGATAACTCTGGCCCCCCCTGGCCTCCTGAGTGTCCCCCCCCCCCACACACACACAAACACACATACACACACACACCTCTGCACAACCACTGCCGCTGCTGTCAGCGAGCGCTGCTGAATTATGACATCACCATGTGTCTGAGACTCTGTCAGGCACGCGTGCCATCAGATCTGGTGTGGACAACGGACACAGTGACATCATCACCGTCAGACTGTTAGATGTAGGGCTAGCGCGTGTGTGTGTGTGTGTGTGTGTGTATGCACAGGGTTCTGTTTGATATTACTGCCGTTTATTTGCCTTCAATCCTGGAGCTGTCTGTTGAAAGCTGCTGTCATGGTAAATTACATTGGCTCTGTCTCAAATTGCACACTTCTCTGCACTGCTTTTGACCCGATCCCAAGGGCCCATAGTGCTCTGGTCAAAAGTAATGCACTACGTAGGGAATAGGGTGCCATTTGGGATGCAGATACTTTGTACAGGTCAGACAGAGGGTAATCTCGGCACCCAGAATGGAATCTTGCGTGTACGTAACTCTGTCACAAGAGCCTAGACACAGGACATCTGGCTGAGACTGCCCTCTAGTCTACCCTGTCATTTAGGTCAAGGCACGTCTTTTTAGATTTGATGTAAGGCATATGTTGCCAAGGCTATATCTTTAGGCCGGGTCTCTTCTTAGCACGGTGTTACTTTACCTGAGGAAAATGAGCAAAGAGATTATGACAGAGGTGTGTGTGTGTGTGTGTGTCTGTGTCTGTGTCTGTGTCTGTCTTGGCGACGCGTCATTGTCCGGCCTGCGCCATTTGGGCATCTCCCCAGCTCAGGCCTGGGAGTATCCTAAAAACAAGGCATTTAGTTTACTAAGTCATTTAGTTGCTGTGGGACATGTCAGTTATTACTAAGTAATTTAGTTGCTGTGGGACTTGTCAGTTATTACTAAGTCATTTAGTTGCTGTGGGACATGTCAGTTATTACTAAGTCATTTAGTTGCTGTGGGACATGTCAGTTATTACTAAGTCATTTAGTTGCTGTGGGACATGTCAGTTATTACTAAGTCATTTAGTTGCTGTGGGACTTGTCAGTTATTACTAAGTCATTTAGTTTCTGTGGGACATGTCAGTTATTACTAAGTCATTTAGTTGCTGTGGGACATGTCAGTTATTACTAAGTCATTTAGTTGCTGTGGGACATGTCAGTTATTAATAAGTCATTTAGTTGCTGTGGGACATGTCAGTTATTACTAAGTCATTTATTTAGTTGCTGTGAGACATGTCAGTTATCACAACAACAGACAGAGCTGATAGATAATACGTTAAACACAATGAGACAGTTCTGTTGACAGGTCTCCTGTGTTAAAACAGCTTGTTTCATCCACTGGTACACAGTGGCAGCCAGTAAGAATGAGGACCAACACTACTGCTTTCAGACAACACTGCCCTAACGTTATGGCAACATTCAACACCAACCAAGAGTAAGTACTGTACAATAGTCAGAGCCCAAGTCTCTCTGAGTTTGGCCAGAAGAGCAGAGAAGAGCTGGTTATAGAACACAGAGGAGAAGAGATGGTTGTAGAACACAGAGGCGAAGAGCTGGTTGTAGAACACAGAGGCGAAGAGCTGGTTATAGAACACAGAGGAGAAGAGCTGGTTATAGAACACAGAGGAGAAGAGATGGTTGTAGAACACAGAGGAGAAGAGATGGTTGTAGAACACAGAGGAGAAGAGCTGGTTATAGAACACAGAGGAGAAGAGCTGGTTATAGAACACAGAGGAGAAGAGCTGGTTATAGAACACAGAGGAGAAGAGCTGGTTGTAGAACACAGAGGAGAAGAGATGGTTGTAGAACACAGAGGAGAAGAGATGGTTGTAGAACACAGAGGAGAAGAGATGGTTGTAGAACACAGAGGAGAAGAGATGGTTGTAGAACACAGAAGAGAAGAGATGGTTGTAGAACACAAAGGAGTATAGATGGTTATAGAACACAGAGGAGAAGAGATGGTTATAGAACACAGAGGAGAAGAGACGGTTGTAGAACACAGAGGAGAAGAGACGGTTGTAGAACACAGAGGAGAAGAGACGGTTGTAGAACACAGAGGAGAAGAGACGGTTGTAGAACACAGAGGAGAAGAGACGGTTGTAGAACACAGAGGAGAAGAGACGGTTGTAGAACACAGAGGAGAAGAGACGGTTGTAGAACACAGAGGAGAAGAGACGGTTGTAGAACACAGAGGAGAAGAGACGGTTGTAGAACACAGAGGAGAAGAGACGGTTGTAGAACACAGAGGAGAAGAGACGGTTGTAGAACACAGAGGAGAAGAGACGGTTGTAGAACACAGAGGAGAAGAGACGGTTGTAGAACACAGAGGAGAAGAGACGGTTGTAGAACACAGAGGAGAAGAGACGGTTGTAGAACACAGAGGAGAAGAGACGGTTGTAGAACACAGAGGAGAAGAGACGGTTGTAGAACACAGAGGAGAAGAGACGGTTGTAGAACACAGAGGAGAAGAGCTGGTTATAGAACACAGAGGAGAAGAGCTGGTTATAGAACACAGAGGAGAAGAGCTGGTTGTAGAACACAGGAGAAGAGCTGGTTGTATAACACAGAGGAGAAGAGCTGGTTATAGAACACAGAGGAGAAGAGACGGTTGTAGAACACAACGCTCTCTCTCGCGCTCGCTCTCTCTCTCGCTCTCTCTGTACCCCCTCTCTCTCTCTCTCTCTCTCTCTCTCTCTCTCTCTCTCTCTCTCTCTCTCTCTCTCTCTCTCTGTACCTCTCTCTCTCTCTGTACCTCTCTCTCTCTCTGTACCTCTCTCTCTCTCTGTACCTCTCTCTCTCTCTGTACCTCTCTCTCTCTGTACCTCTCTCTCTCTGTACCTCTCTCTCTCTGTACCTCTCTCTCTCTCTCTCATTTATTAAATCCATGCTATGAGCTCTCCATTCGTCATGAGCCCCTCCCTCTACAGACATTCCTATCTGTCATAATATTCACCCAGAGGAAGCATATGAGACACACACACTGTACCCACCAGCCCCTCCACACACACACTGTACCCACCAGACCCTCCACACACACCCTACCCACCAGCCCCTCCACACACACCCTACCCACCAGCCCCTCCACACACACCCTACCCACCATCCTCTCCACAGACACCCTGCCCACCAGACCCTCCACACACACCCTGCCCACCAGACCCTCCACACACACTGTACCCACCAGACCCTCCACACACACTGTACCCACCAGCCCCACCACACACACCCTACCCACCAGCCCCTCCACACACACCCTACCCACCAGCCCCTCCACACACACCCTACCCACCAGCGCCTCCACACACCCTACCCACCAGCCCCTCCACACACACCCTACCCACCAGCCCCTCCACACACCCTACCCACCAGCCCCTTCACACACACCCTACCCACCAGCCCCTCCACACACACCCTACCCACCAGACCCTCCACACACCCTACCCACCAGCCCCTCCACACACACCCTGCCCACCAGCCCCTCCACACACACCCTACCCACCAGCCCCTCCACACACACCCTACCCACCAGCCCCTCCACACACACCCTACCCACCATCCTCTCCACACACACCCTACCCACCAGCCCCTTCACACACACCCTACCCACCAGCCCCTCCACACACACCCTACCCACCAGCCCCTCCACACACACCCTACCCACCAGACCCTCCACACACCCTACCCACCAGCCCCTCCACACACACCCTGCCCACCAGCCCCTCCACACACACCCTACCCACCAGCCCCTCCACACACACCCTACCCACCAGACCCTCCACACACACATTATAAGTACATGTACTGTACCTGAATAAGGCATTGCCATGGTACTGTACCATTTGAAACATCCCCCGTTCATTGTGGCTGTGGTGTTTATCTTACTAAGGAGTTATCATCTCTGTCTTTGTTTAGTGTCCACGTTGCTTAGGAAATATCTGGCTTGGTATGTGTTTAATAGTCCCCCAGTGGATGGAGATATTTGGACTTCTGCTGAGTTCTCCATATACCTCACAGATGGTGTTGGATACAAGACCCCAGCACTTCTGCTGAGTTCTCCATATACCTCACAGATGGTGTTGGATACACTTCTGCTGAGTTCTCCATATACCTCACAGATGGTGTTGGATACAAGACCCCAACACTTCTGCTGAGTTCTCCATATACCTCACAGATGGTGTTGGATACAAGACCCCAACACTTCTGCTGAGTTCTCCATATACCTCACAGATGGTGTTGGATACAAGACCCCAGCACTTCTGCAGAGTTCTCCATATACCTCACAGGTGGTGTTGGATACAAGACCCCAACACTTCTGCTGAGTTCTCCATATACCTCACAGATGGTGTTGGATACAAGAACCCAACACTTCTGCTGAGTTCTCCATATACCTCACAGATGGTGTTGGATACAAGACCCCAACACTTCTGCTGAGTTCTCCATATACCTCACAGGTGGTGTTGGATACAAGACCCCAACACTTCTGCTGAGTTCTCCATATACCTCACAGATGGTGTTGGATACAATACCTGGTATGCTGCTCCAAGAGACAGTACATCTGAGGATTTACTTTAAAGACCGCTCTATTGAAGTGTGTGTGTGTGTGTGTGTGTGGGGGGTGGGCCAAACACACAATCAAACCTGTAACCTTGATGATAATGATATATGCACTTCATGCTACGTTGATTTGGACAGGACCATGGTAGGTGCAGAGCAGCTACACACACACACACACACACAGTCTTGGCCTGGTGTATTGAACTGGCTCAAGCCCTTTGTTTTGGTTGGGCCGTGTATAGTGTGGTGTGATGGCCCAGGGGAGAGGGAGACTACCGACTGGGATTCCTTCCCATTGAAATCAATAGAGACCACATTTCCACAGTGTAACTAACGTCCACCTCCCTGTACCAACCGATCCCCCCGCAAGGCCTTGAGCTTCTACACGCTGTCAATTCTCACATTACTGTGCAACCAACCAGATCTATAAATGGCTGAAGGATTGTGTGAGTGCACATTAGTGTGTTTTGTCTATTTGATTGGGTGTGTGTGTGTGTGTGTGTGTGTGTGTGTGTCAAAATCAAATGTATTTATATAGCCCTTCGTACATCAGCTGATATCTCAAAGTGCTGTACAGAAAGAAACCCAGCCTAAAACCCCAAACAGCAAGCAATGCAGGTGTAGAAGCACGGTGGCTAGGAAAAACTCCCTAGAAAGGCCAAAACCTAGGAAGAAACCTAGAGAGGAACCAGGCTATGTGGGGTGGCCAGTCCTCTTCTGGCTGTGCCGGGTGGAGATTATAACAGAACAAGGCCAAGATGTTCAAATGTTCATAAATGACCAGCATGGTCGAATAATAATAAGGCAGAACAGTTGAAACTGGAGCAGCAGCACGGCCAGGTGGACTGGGGACAGCAAGGAGTCGTCATGTCAGGTAGTCCTGAGGCATGGTCCTAGGGCTCAGGTCCTCAGAGAGAGAGAGAGAAAGAGAGAATTAGAGACAGCACACTTAAATTCATACAGGACACCGAATAGGACAGGAGAAGTAACTCCAGATATAACAAACTGACCCTAGCCCCCCGACACATAAACTACTGCAGCATAAATACTGGAGTCCTCCGTATGTAACCAGTGGAGAAGAGCCATGGAGAGAAAAACGCAATGAGGCGTTTAAATGAAGAAGTAGAGATGAACCAGGCCATGTTTCTATCCCCCTCAGCACTTGATCCCCAAACCACAAGGCTGGGAGTGTGGTGAGGGAGACGTCAGAGAGGGGAGAGCAGGGGAGGAGGGGAAGTGGGCTTTTAATTAGACCTGATAGGGCCCACATGTGGGATGGGTCCCACCCTGCACATGTGGAGAGCTCTTTGAGCAGATCATTATGTCTCATTTTCACCCCTGTTTTCTTCAACCTGTTGGTTCAGTCTCATATGTGATGGATGACCTTGGGGACTGCCTCACATTCTGAAACGGGGGATCTTCCCACAGTGAGGCCCGGCCCGACACTCAAACTTTAATCTAGAAGCTCTGCACTACACGGCAGCTCAGATTTGTTTTTTCTTTCCTCCACTTGCACCCCCTGTTTTCTTAAACCTGTTGGTTCAGTCCCATACATGACAACAAGCCTTGGGATTCAACCATTTTCTTGAATGAGGGGTTCCCACAGTTCACAGTGAGAGGCCTTGTCACACTAACTACACGGCAGCTCGGGTATTCCACGTGTTTGTTTTTCCTCTGCCTTGCAACGAGGTGATTAGTGTCGCTGTGCGAGCGCCCGGGCGACGACTGCCCTCTTTAGAGATGTCACCACACACAGCACACACACGTGTCAACCCTCTCCTTGTTGTTGCACAGCTGTGGTGTCACGCTCCTCCGAGGGTTGGCACGGCGACAGACGGGTGGTAAAAAACGACAACAGTAATTTGGGGGGGGACAAGCCCAGCGGCTTACTCTGTGGAAACTTCCACTGAGCCTGTTAACTCAAAGCCCAGAGTAGGCTCTCAGCGTAACTGGAGTACTGTACACACACACACACACACACACAAATGCAGGCAGACATGGGAAGACACACATATGGATGAGGACGGACGGACGGACGGACGGACATGAACACACATGAACACACATGAACAGGGGGTTGTCTGTGTTTTTCAGACTTAAAGATCTGTATCATTAGGCCAACCTAACCTCTGTTGTTAGTCACCCTTCCATTTCCCTGACCCCATATCACTGTCAGGGGAGCAGCAGCCCTGAGGTACATTCCAACAACGTTGTTTTGACATCGGTTTCCACTGAAGATCTTTAGGCATGTTGTGACAACTACTGTAACATTAAATTAACTCCAGTTGTCACTCTACCTCTTCCCTGTATCAGTGTCAAGGGAGCAGGAACCATGTCTAACGTTCTCACAACATTGTTGTGACACCTACTGTGCCGTTACGCAAAAGCTAAGCTCAGTTGTTACATCCTTCCTCTTCCCTGACCTTGTGTCAGTTTCAGGGCAGCTGCACCCCTGTCTAATATTGTCTTATGTTGCAACATTATGTTGTTTTAACGTTCTAACAGTGTTGTTTTGACACCAATTTCCATGGTAGCAGTGTTTCAGTAACATAGAGACTCTGTCATAGCAGTAATAGAACCTGGTGTCGGGGGCAGAAGTCACCTAATCTGGTTCAACAACAATAACAAGCCTTTCATTCATTATTTCATTTGGACAAGTCCTAGTTTGACCTCTGTGAATCTCTCACAAGCAGTAATAGTAGTAGTAAGTAGTATAGTCTTCATCTACTACTGTATCTGTGACGTCTTCACCTCTACTACTGTAACTGACGTCTTCACCTCTACTACTGTAACTGTGACGTCTTCACCTCTACTACTGTAGCTGTGACGTCTTCACCTCTACTACTGTATCTGTGACGTCTTCACCTCTACTACTGTAACTGTGACGTCTTCACCTCTACTACTGTAACTGTGACGTCTTCACCTCTACTACTGTATCTGTGACGTCTTCACCTCTACTACTGTAACTGACGTCTTCACCTCTACTACTGTAACTGTGACGTCTTCACCTCTACTACTGTAACTGTGACGTCTTCACCTCTACTACTGTAACTGTGACGTCTTCACCTCTACTACTGTAACTGTGACGTCTTCACCTCTACTACTGTAGCTGTGACGTCTTCACCTCTACTACTGTAGCTGTGACGTCTTCACCTCTACTACTGTAACTGTGACGTCTTCACCTCTACTACTGTAACTGTGACGTCTTCACCTCTACTACTGTAACTGTGACGTCTTCACCTCTACTACTGTAACTGTGACGTCTTCACCTCTACTACTGTAGCTGTGACGTCTTCACCTCTACTACTGTAACTGTGACGTCTTCACCTCTACTACTGTAGCTGTGACGTCTTCACCTCTACTACTGTATCTGTGACGTCTTCACCTCTACTACTGTAACTGTGACGTCTTCACCTCTACTACTGTAACTGTGACGTCTTCACCTCTACTACTGTATCTGTGACGTCTTCACCTCTACTACTGTAACTGACGTCTTCACCTCTACTACTGTAACTGTGACGTCTTCACCTCTACTACTGTAACTGTGACGTCTTCACCTCTACTACTGTAACTGTGACGTCTTCACCTCTACTACTGTAACTGTGACGTCTTCACCTCTACTACTGTAGCTGTGACGTCTTCACCTCTACTACTGTAGCTGTGACGTCTTCACCTCTACTACTGTAACTGTGACGTCTTCACCTCTACTACTGTAACTGTGACGTCTTCACCTCTACTACTGTAACTGTGACGTCTTCACCTCTACTACCATGTTGTTTATGAGTCAAATTTGCTGTCAAACATCATGACTCTTAGCCATAACAAGTTGCTCAATGTGTCTCTCTCATAGCCTCTCTGTCTGTGACCTTAACCTAACCCAGGTATTCAATCAAACTCTGTGTCCTCCTGTGTGTCTCTACAGAGTGCCCAGGGACTTCAGAGTAACAAGGACTCTCGAATCCTTTGGGTCAAGGACTCTGACCACATACTGACCACTGGCTTCGATCAGGTGACGACATTACTACACATAGTGTGTGTGTGTGTGTGTGTGTGTGTGTGTGTGTGTGTGTGTGTGTGTGTGTGTGTGTGTGTGTGTGTGTGTGTGTGTGTGTGTGTGTCTGTGTGTGTGTGTGTCTGTGTGTGTGTGTGTCTGTGTGTCTGTGTGTCTGTGTGTCTGTGTGTGTGTGTGTGTCTGTGTCTGTGTGTGTGTGTGTGTGTGTGTGTTAAAGTGTATTTATTAAACTCTACATGATTATGTGTTCAGATGCGGGGTCGGGAGGTGAGACTGTGGGACAGCAGGAAATTGGGTTCCTCTCTGGGCTCTGCCAACCTGGGCACCTCCAATGGGTGAGTACACATTGACCATGCTGTTAGTCTGTCTGTATGTGTTAGGAGTGTGTGTGTCTGTGGGCCTTGCCATAGGCCTACTCTCGTGTGTGTGTGTGTGTGTGTTGGAATGTCCAGGAGCTGGCCCCAAACCAAATTTGCCACAGATGAGAGCTGAATATCTATGATATTCAGTGTGTCTTCATGTTCAGTGTACATTTACTCTGCAGCCTGTTGTGGTATGAGTACAAACTGCACATATGTGTGTGTGTGGCTTGTGTCTAGACCCCTACATGTTCTAGGCTGTGTCCCAAATGGCACCTTATATTCCCTATGTAGTACACTACTGTTGAGCGCGGCCCATAGGGCTCTGGTCCAAAGTAGCACACTCTATAGGGAATAACGTTCCATTTAGGACACAGCCTCAGAATATTGAGATTTTGGACCTCCCAGACTTATGACAGTACCTCTCTACATTCCAAGCATTTCC
>NC_143034.1:67916370-67948870 GCF_057628025.1 Oncorhynchus mykiss | reverse complement strand
GGCATCACTTCAGGTCTAACTCCTCAACATGGCATCACTTCAGGTCTAACTCCTCAACATGGCATCACTTCAGGTCTAACTCCTCAACATGGCATCACTTCAGGTCTAACTCCTCAAAATGGCATCACTTCAGGTCTAACTCCCCAACATGGCATCACTTCAGGTCTAACTCCTCAACATGGCATCACTTCAGGTCTAACTCCTCAACATGGCATCACTTCAGGTCTAACTCCTCAACATGGCATCACTTCAGGTCTAACTCCTCAACATGGCATCACTTCAGGTCTAACTCCTCAACATGGCATCACTTCAGGTCTAACTCCCCAACATGGCATCATTTCAGGTCTAACTCCTCAACATGGCATCACTTCAGGTCTAACTCCTCAACATGGCATCACTTCAGGTCTAACTCCTCAACATGGCATCACTTCAGGTCTAACTCCCCAACATGGCATCACTTCAGGTCTAACTCCTCAACATGGCATCACTTCAGGTCTAACTCCCCAACATGGCATCACTTCAGGTCTAACTCCTCAACATGGCATCACTTCAGGTCTAACTCCTCAACATGGCATCACTTCAGGTCTAACTCCCCAACATGGCATCACTTCAGGTCTAACTCCCCAGCATGGCATCACTTCAGGTCTAACTCCCCAGCATGGCATCACTTCAGGTCTAACTCCCCAACATGGCACCCAAGGGCGCACCTCTGGGTCATGTTCAGTAGGTACCAAATAGAAGAAAATGGTACAAAATAGAGTGATAAGGGGAGGTACTATCCGAGCATGTCCAATAACAAATGCATTTCTTTTCCCATGTTGCAAAACGTTTTGCTACATTTGCCTTAATGAAGACGGCCCTGAGTCGGTAGGTTAATGAACGTACTCTACCAAACCACACTACTGTGTTGATTCTGAAACCAATCCTGGGAACCAGAGTAAATATCCTAGCAGTGTATTTATTGGGCCTGAGTATGAAATAAAGAGGGATTTGTCCTTTATTTATTTTTACCATGACTGCTTTTCATTTAATGTACTGTGCTTAATGGGTGTAATCCAAGCATCACGCTGGCTCCTCTCAGGTTGGCCGTGTTGTGTCACAGTTTGGTAGGACTGTTTGCTTTGGAACATCATGGTGTGGACTCTTTCTTTCTCTCTGTCTCTCTCTCCCCCTCTCTCTCTCCCTCTCTCTCTCTCTCTCTCTCTCTCTCTCTCTCTCTCTCTCGCTCTCTCTCTCTCTCTCTCTCTGCTCCAGTTAAGCTAGCTTTTGGGGAATAGAACTTGGACGAGGAATGATGGCGAAAAATGTTTCTCTCTCTTTCTTTGTCCCCCCCTCTCTCTTTCTTTGTCCCCCCCTTCTCTCTCTCTCTTTGTCCCCCCCCTCTCTCTCTTTCTTTGTCCCCCCCTCTCTCCCTCTCTTTGTCCCCCCTCTCTCCCTCTTTGTCCCCCCCCTATTTCTCTCTGTTCCCCTCACTTTCTCTTTGTCCCTTTCTCTCTCTCTCTCTCTCTGTTCCCCTCTCTTTCTCTTTGTCCCTTTCTCTCTCTCTCTCTCTCTCTCTCTGTTCCCCTCACTTTCTCTTTGTCCCCCCCCTCTCTCTCTCTGTTCCCCTCTCTTTCTCTTTGTCCCTTTCTCTCTCTCTCTCTCTCTCTCTCTGTTCCCCTCTCTTTCTCTTTGTCCCTTTCTCTCTCTCTCTCTCTCTCTCTCTGTTCCCCTCTCTTTCTCTTTGTCCCTTTCTCTCTCTCTCTCTCTCTCTGATCCCCTCTCTTTCTCTTTGTTCCCCTCTCTTTCTCTTTGTCCCCCCCCTCTTTCTCTCTGTTCCCCTCTCTTTCTCTTTGTCCCTTTCTCTCTCTCTCTCTCTCTCTGTTCCCCTCTCTTTCTCTTTGTCCCCTTCTCTCTCTCTCTCTCTCTCTCTGTTCCCCTCTCTTTCTCTTTGTCCCTTTCTCTCTCTCTCTCTCTCTCTCTCTCTGTTCCCCTCTCTTTCTCTTTGTCCCTTTCTCTCTCTCTCTCTCTGTTCCCCTCTCTTTCTCTTTGTCCCTTTCTCTCTCTCTCTCTCTTTCTCTCTGATCCCCTCTCTTTCTCTTTGTCCCTTTCTCTCTCTCTCTCTCTTTCTCTCTGATCCCCTCTCTTTCTCTTTGTCCCTTTCTCTCTCTCTCTCTCTCTCTCTCTGTTCCCCTCTCTTTCTCTTTGTCCCTTTCTCTCTCTCTCTCTCTTTCTCTCTGATCCCCTCTCTTTCTCTTTGTTCCCCTCTCTTTCTCTTTGTCCCCCCCCTCTTTCTCTCTGTTCCCCTCTCTTTCTCTTTGTCCCTTTCTCTCTCTCTCTCTCTCTGTTCCCCTCTCTTTCTCTTTGTCCCTTTCTCTCTCTCTCTCTCTGTTCCCCTCTCTTTCTCTTTGTCCCTTTCTCTCTCTCTCTCTCTCTTTCTCTCTGTTCCCCTCTCTTTCTCTTTGTTCCCCTCTCTTTCTCTTTGTCCCCCCCCTCTTTCTCTCTGTTCCCCTCTCTTTCTCTTTGTCCCTTTCTCTCTCTCTCTCTCTCTCTGTTCCCCTCTCTTTCTCTTTGTCCCTTTCTCTCTCTCTCTCTGTTCCCCTCTCTTTCTCTTTGTCCATTTCTCTCTCTCTCTCTCTGTTCCCCTCTCTTTCTCTTTGTCCCTTTCTCTCTCTCTCTCTCTGTTCCCCTCTCTTTCTCTTTGTCCCTTTCTCTCTCTCTCTCTCTGTTCCCCTCTCTTTCTCTTTGTCCCTTTCTCTCTCTCTCTCTGTTCCCCTCTCTTTCTCTTTGTCCCTTTCTCTCTCTCTCTCTCTGTTCCCCTCTCTTTCTCTTTGTCCCTTTCTCTCTCTCTCTCTGTTCCCCTCTCTTTCTCTTTGTCCCTTTCTCTCTCTCTCTCTCTGTTCCCCTCTCTTTCTCTTTGTCCCTTTCTCTCTCTCTCTCTGTTCCCCTCTCTTTCTCTTTGTCCCTTTCTCTCTCTCTCTCTGTTCCCCTCTCTTTCTCTTTGTCCCTTTCTCTCTCTCTCTCTGTTCCCCTCTCTTTCTCTTTGTCCCTTTCTCTCTCTCTCTCTCTGTTCCCCTCTCTTTCTCTTTGTCCCTTTCTCTCTCTCTCTCTCTGTTCCCCTCTCTTTCTCTTTGTCCCTTTCTCTCTCTCTCTCTCTGTTCCCCTCTCTTTCTCTTTGTCCCCCCCCTCTTTCTCTTTGTTCCCCTCACTTTCTCTTTGTCCCTTTCTCTCTCTCTCTCTCTCTCTCTCTGTTCCCCTCTCTTTCTCTTTGTCCCTTTCTCTCTCTCTCTCTGTTCCCCTCTCTTTCTCTTTGTCCCTTTCTCTCTCTCTCTCTCTCTCTCTCTTTCTCTTTGTTCCCCTCTCTTTCTCTTTGTCCCCCCCCCTTTCTCTCTGTTCCCCTCTCTTTCTCTTTGTCCCTTTCTCTCTCTCTCTCTCTCTCTCTCTGTTCCCCTCTCTTTCTCTTTGTCCCTTTCTCTCTCTCTCTCTCTCTCTCTCTCTCTCTCTCTGTTCCCCTCTCTTTCTCTTTGTCCCTTTCTCTCTCTCTCTCTCTCTCTCTCTGTTCCCCTCTCTTTCTCTTTGTCCCTTTCTCTCTCTCTCTCTCTCTCTGTTCCCCTCTCTTTCTCTTTGTCCCTTTCTCTCTCTCTCTCTCTCTCTCTCTCTCTCTGTTCCCCTCTCTTTCTCTTTGTCCCTTTCTCTCTCTCTCTCTCTCTCTCTCTCTCTCTGTTCCCCTCTCTTTCTCTTTGTTCCCCTCTCTTTCTCTTTGTCCCCCCCCTCTTTCTCTCTGTTCCCCTCTCTTTCTCTTTGTCCCTTTCTCTCTCTTTCTTTGTCCCCCCCCCTCTTTCTCTCTGTTCCCCTCACTTTCTCTTTGTCCCTTTCTCTCTCTCTCTCTCTCTGTTCCCCTCTCTTTCTCTTTGTCCCTTTCTCTCTCTCTCTCTCTCTCTGTTCCCCCCTCTTTCTCTTTGTTCCCCTCTCTTTCTCTTTGTCCCCCCCCTCTCTCTCTGTTCCCCTCTCTTTCTCTTTGTCCCTTTCTCTCTCTTTCTTTGTCCCCCCCCCTCTTTCTCTTTGTTCCCCTCACTTTCTCTTTGTCCCTTTCTCTCTCTCTCTCTCTCTCTCTCTGTTCCCCTCTCTTTCTCTTTGTCCCTTTCTCTCTCTCTCTCTCTCTCTCTCTGTTCCCCTCTCTTTCTCTTTGTCCCTTTCTCTCTCTCTCTCTCTCTCTCTCTCTGTTCCCCTCTCTTTCTCTTTGTCCCTTTCTCTCTCTTTCTTTGTCCCCCCCCCTCTTTCTCTCTGTTCCCCTCACTTTCTCTTTGTCCCTTTCTCTCTCTCTCTCTCTCTCTGTTCCCCTCTCTTTCTCTTTGTCCCTTTCTCTCTCTCTCTCTCTCTCTCTCTGTTCCCCTCACTTTCTCTTTGTCCCTTTCTCTCTCTCTCTCTCTCTGTTCCCCTCTCTTTCTCTTTGTCCCTTTCTCTCTCTTTCTTTGTCCCCCCCCCTCTTTCTCTTTGTTCCCCTCACTTTCTCTTTGTCCCTTTCTCTCTCTCTCTCTCTCTCTGTTCCCCTCTCTTTCTCTTTGTCCCTTTCTCTCTCTCTCTCTCTCTCTCTCTCTGTTCCCCTCTCTTTCTCTTTGTCCCTTTCTCTCTCTCTCTCTCTCTCTCTCTGTTCCCCTCTCTTTCTCTTTGTCCCTTTCTCTCTCTCTCTCTCTCTCTCTCTCTCTGTTCCCCTCTCTTTCTCTTTGTCCCTTTCTCTCTCTTTCTTTGTCCCCCCCCCTCTTTCTCTCTGTTCCCCTCACTTTCTCTTTGTCCCTTTCTCTCTCTCTCTCTCTCTCTGTTCCCCTCTCTTTCTCTTTGTCCCTTTCTCTCTCTTTCTTTGTCCCCCCCCCTCTTTCTCTCTGTTCCCCTCACTTTCTCTTTGTCCCTTTCTCTCTCTCTCTCTCTCTCTGTTCCCCTCTCTTTCTCTTTGTCCCTTTCTCTCTTTCTCTCTCTCTCTCTGTTCCCCTCTCTTTCTCTTTGTCCCTTTCTCTCTCTGTTCCCCTCTCTTTCTCTTTGTCCCTTTCTCTCTCTCTCTCTCTCTCTCTCTCTCTGTTCCCCTCTCTTTCTCTTTGTCCCTTTCTCTCTCTCTCTCTGTTCCCCTCTCTTTCTCTTTGTCCCTTTCTCTCTCTCTCTCTCTCTCTCTCTGTTCCCCTCTCTTTCTCTTTGTCCCTTTCTCTCTCTCTCTCTCTCTCTCTCTGTTCCCCTCTCTTTCTCTTTGTCCCTTTCTCTCTCTCTCTCTCTCTCTCTCTCTCTCTGTTCCCCTCTCTTTCTCTTTGTCCCTTTCTCTCTCTCTCTCTCTCTCTTTCTCTCTGTTCCCCTCTCTTTCTCTTTGTCCCTTTCTCTCTCTTTCTTTGTCCCCCCCCTCTTTCTCTCTGTTCCCCTCACTTTCTCTTTGTCCCTTTCTCTCTCTTTCTTTATCCCCGCCGCTCTCTCTCTGTTCCCCCCTCTTTCCCTTTGTCCCTTTCTCTCTCTCTTTATTTGTCCCCCCCTCTCTCTCTCTATTCCCCTCTCTTTCTCCATAAAGGTAATTATAAGGACTTTAATAGGACCTTCTAGTCTGGTTGTAATCAGTCAATTTTAAAATTGGACTCAATTACAACCAGCTTGTTCAGTAAAAACTGCATGGCGACATCATGGCGATTACCTGGGCTAGTTTCCTGTCAGCTTCCTGTTACACACACACACACACACACACACACACACACACACACACACGCTGGGTTAGGGGATTGTTGGTACAGGGTTAACTAGGGTAGTGCTAGTGATGATGCGTGGTGCCTGCACTATATATTAGCTGGTAAATGTGCCATTCAGCTGACAGGGGGATCAGAGAGGGTCATTTGGTTTGGATGCAGCATGACTGAACTGACTAAACTCAGCCAGGCTTTGGGATTTCACCCTCTTAATTGTCTATAGTCACTGGAATGTTCCGCTCCTCTCAGCACAAACACACTTATCTTACACACACACACACACACACACACACACACACGGACGGAGACGGGGCACAGAGACACACACACACACACACACACACGGACGGAGACGGGGCACAGAGACACACACACACACACACACGGACGGAGACGGGAAACAGAGACACACACACACACACACACACACGGACAGAGACGGGGCACAGAGACACACACACACACACGGACAGAGACGGGGCACAGAGACACACACACACACACACACACACACGGAGACGGGGCACAGAGACACACAAACACACACACACGCGCGGACAGAGACGGGGCACAGAGCCACACACACACACACACACACACACGGAGACGGGGCACAGAGACACACACACACACACGCGGACAGAGACGGGGCACAGAGCCACACACACACACACGGACAGAGACGGGGCACAGAGACACACACACACAGACAGACAGACAGACAGACAGACAGACAGACAGACAGACAGACAGACAGACAGACAGACAGACAGACAGACAGACAGACAGACAGACAGACAGACAGACAGACAGACAGACAGACAGACAGACACGGACAGAGACACACACACACACACACACGGACAGAGACACACACACACACACACACGGACAGAGACACACACACACACACACACGGACAGAGACACACACACACACACACACGGACAGAGACACACACACACACACACACGGACAGAGACACACACACACACACACACGGACAGAGACACACACACACACACACACGGACAGAGACACACACACACACACACACACGGACAGAGACACACACACACACACACACACGGGGCACAGAGACACACACACACACACGGACAGAGACGGGGCACAGAGACACACACACACACACGGACAGAGACGGGGCACAGAGACACACACACACACACGGACAGAGACGGGGCACAGAGACACACACACACACACGGACAGAGACGGGGCACAGAGACACACACACGGACAGAGACGGGGCACAGAGACACACACACGGACAGAGACGGGGCACAGAGACACACACGGACAGAGACGGGGCACAGAGACACACACGGACAGAGACGGGGCACAGAGACACACACGGACAGAGACGGGGCACAGAGACACACACGGACAGAGACGGGGCACAGAGACACACACACGAGCGGCCCCACCACACATCACCATATCATCATTCTAACCTCAGTACTATTATGTGCTTCCAGTCTGGACTGACTGATGATCAAAATATAGTGTTTGACTAGACCGACCTCTGCTGCTGGTTGGACTAGTCTGGACACGCACACACATACGCACTCACACACATACACGCACACACATACATGCACACACACACTCAGTCTTGTACAGCTAACCTTATGGGGACACATAATTTAGTCCCATTCAAAATCCTAAATTCCCTAGCCGTAACCCAAAAATCTAAACTTAACCCTAAACCTAACCCTAGCTCCTAACTCTAGAACTAACCCTAGCTCCTAACTCTAAAACTAACCCTAGCTCCTAAATCTAAACCTAACCCTAGCTCCTAACTCTAAAACTAACACTAGCTCCTAACTCTAAACCTAACCCTAGCTCCTAACTCTAAAACTAACCCTAGCTCCTAACTCTAAACCTAACCCTAGCTCCTAACTCTAAACCTAACCCTAGCTCCTAACTCTAAAACTAACCCTAGCTCCTAACTCTAAACCTAACCCTAGCTCCTAACTCTAAACCTAACCCTAGCTCCTAACTCTAAAACTAACCCTAGCTCCTAACTCTAAAACTAACCCTAGCTCCTAACTCTAAAACGAACCCTAGCTCCTAACCCCAACCCTTAACGTAATTCTAACCTTAACCCTAAACCCCCTAGAAATTTTTGTTCAACACGTCCTCTCTGACTGACAGACTGACTGACAGACAGACAGACAGACACTGTGTTTTCTTAACAAAGTCACATGTTATTAAAAGGCCTCTTTCTCAGAGGCAGCAGTGCTGAGAGACTTCTCTGTCAGAGCTGTGTGTGGTGGGGGGGTTAAGTTTGGGGGTGGGGGTCTCAGGTTGTGGTTTGGGTTTAGTTGGGTCTCAGTGTGATAGATGAGTCTTATAGAAGTGA
This sequence comes from Oncorhynchus mykiss, assembly GCF_057628025.1. Classification (NCBI taxonomy): domain Eukaryota; kingdom Metazoa; phylum Chordata; class Actinopteri; order Salmoniformes; family Salmonidae; genus Oncorhynchus; species Oncorhynchus mykiss. Next base: position 67,940,791 of record NC_143034.1, on the reverse strand, counting down.
GGGCCGGTGGTTGGTTGAAGGCTTGGGTTTGATTATGGGCCAAGTTGTGTCTTGAATGAAGGGATCTTATAGAAGTTTGGGTTGGGGGAAGTTGGAGTGGGGCTATTTTGGGTGGGGATTCCAGACCTCTCCTGGCCAGCTTTGAGGTGGGACTATGGGACTAGCCCTCTGGTTGACCCTTTCCCCTCTTCCTGACTGTGTGTCTGTGTGTGTGTGTGTGTGTGTGTCGGGGTCATCCCTGAAACCATGGCCCTAGTCACTGTGTGTCTAATGTATGCTGGCCGGTGTCATGGCTGAGACTGTGTGTGTAATTAATTTATGCAGGCCGGTGTCATGGCTGAGACTGTGGGTGTAATTCATTTATGCAGGCTGGTGTTGTGGATGAGACTGTGGGTGTAATTAATTTATGCAGGCTGGTGTTGTGGCTGAGACTGTGGGTGTAATTAATGTATGCTGGTCGGTGTCGTGGCTGAGACTGTGGGTGTAATTCATTTATGCAGGCTGGTGTTGTGGCTGAGACTGTGGGTGTAATTAATGTATGCTGGTCGGTGCCGTGGCTGAGATTGTGGGTGTAATTAATGTATGCTGGTCGTGGCTGAGACTGTGGGTGTAATTAATGTATGCTGGCCGGTGTCATGGCTGAGACTGTGTGTGTAATTAATTTATGCAGGCTGGTGTTGTGGCTGAGACTGTGGGTGTAATTAATGTATGCTGGTCGGTGTCGTGGCTGAGACTGTGGGTGTAATTAATGTATGCTGGTCGGTGTCGTGGCTGAGACTGTATGTAATTAATGTATGCTGGCCTGTGTCGTGGCTGAGACTGTGGGTGTAATTAATGTATGCTGGTCGGTGTCGTGGCTGACACTGTGGGTGTAATTAATGTATGCTGGTCGGTGTCATGGCTGAGACTGTGGGTGTAATTAATGTATGCTGGTCGGTGTCGTGGCTGAGACTGTGGGTGTAATTAATGTATGCTGGTCGGTGTCGTGGCTGAGACTGTGGGTGTAATTAATGTATGCTGGTCGGTGTCATGGCTGAGACTGTGGGTGTAATTAATGTATGCTGGTCGGTGTCGTGGCTGAGACTGTGGGTGTAATTAATGTATGCTGGTCGGTGTCATGGCTGAGACTGTGGGTGTAATTAATGTATGCTGGTCGGTGTCGGGCTGAGACTGTGGGTGTAATTAATGTATGCTGGTCGGTGTCATGGCTGAGACTGTGGGTGTAATTAATGTATGCTGGTCGGTGTTGTGGCTGAGACTGTGGGTGTAATTAATGTATGCTGGTCGGTGTCGGGCTGAGACTGTGTGTAATGCAGAGTATGTGAGCGGCGCTCCACTTCCTTTACCAACCGTTCCACTAAAAACTGTTCTACGCTCACAGGATCAAAACTGTTCCGTGCTCACAGGATCAAAACTGTTCTGCGCTCACAGGATCAAAAATGTTCCGTGCTCACAGGATCAAAACTGTTCCATGCTCACAGGATCAAAACTGTTCCGTGCTCACAGGATCAAAACTGTTCCATGCTCACAGGATCAAAACTGTTCCGTGCTCACAGGATCAAAACTGTTCCGTGCTCACAGGATCAAAACTGTTCCGTGCTCACAGGATCAAAACTGTTCCGCGCTCACAGGATCAAAACTGTTCCGCGCTCACAGGATCAAAACTGTTCCGTGCTCACAGGATCAAAACTGTTCCATGCTCACAGGATCAAAACTGTTCCGTGCTCACAGGATCAAAACTGTTCCGTGCTCACAGGATCAAAACTGTTCTGCGCTCACAGGATCAAAAATGTTCCGTGCTCACAGGATCAAAACTGTTCCATGCTCACAGGATCAAAACTGTTCCGTGCTCACAGGATCAAAACTGTTCCATGCTCACAGGATCAAAACTGTTCCGTGCTCACAGGATCAAAACTGTTCCGTGCTCACAGGATCAAAACTGTTCCGTGCTCACAGGATCAAAACTGTTCCGCGCTCACAGGATCAAAACTGTTCCGCGCTCACAGGATCAAAACTGTTCCGTGCTCACAGGATCAAAACTGTTCCATGCTCACAGGATCAAAACTGTTCCGTGCTCACAGGATCAAAACTGTTCCGTGCTCACAGGATCAAAACTGTTCCGCGCTCACAGGATCAAAACTGTTCCGTGCTCACAGGATCAAAACTGTTCCGTGCTCACAGGATCAAAACTGTTCCGCGCTCACAGGATCAAAACTGTTCCATGCTCACAGGATCAAAACTGTTCCTTGCTCACAGGATCAAAACTGTTCCGTGCTCACAGGATCAAAACTGTTCTGTGCTCACAGGATCAAAACTGTTCCGTGCTCACAGGATCAAAACTGTTCCGTGCTCACAGGATCAAAACTGTTCCGCGCTCACAGGATCAAAACTGTTCCGCGCTCACAGGATCAAAACTGTTCCGTGCTCACAGGATCAAAACTGTTCCGCGCTCACAGGATCAAAACTGTTCCATGCTCACAGGATCAAAACTGTTCCGTGCTCACAGGATCAAAACTGTTCTGTGCTCACAGGATCAAAACTGTTCCGTGCTCACAGGATCAAAACTGTTCCGTGCTCACAGGATCAAAACTGTTCCGTGCTCACAGGATCAAAACTGGTCCGTGCTCACAGGATCAAAACTGTTCTGTGCTCACAGGATCAAAACTGTTCCGTGCTCACAGGATCAAAACTGCCTGTCCCAATTCGCTCCCTCCATTAAGATCACAGTTTAACCAACAGCCATCTATCTTGGTGACTACCTGGACCTACCAATTGGTTTTGAACTATTGAAACCAAACCATATGATTTGAATGAAAAGAAGTGCTCATCATTTCAAATAGGCCACATGTCATATTAAACAGCATATAACCACTCTAAATAGGTCAGGAGACAGACAGGGAGACGAAGAAGGAACCAAAATGAATTATTTAGGCTGTATTATTTCTATTATTTCAAGGCTACAGCTACAAAGAAATACATTGTGAAGCATTTGGGACACTGGCTGGTAGGGACATAAAGCTCTCAGCAATTAAACAACATTATGTTGTATTAAGTCATTATAGTCTATAAATTGCTCATACAGTCTGTGACTTACTTAGAATTAAATACAAATGAAATAGAAAATGCCTTATTAGGTTCAGTGCCTCTTGACTTCATTTTTAGAAACATGAGTTTGGCCAGTCTGTTGCTTCAGGGTCATGTGATGGTGTCTGGAGAGCAGGGCAGCAGTGGAGAACATCCTGTCAGACCTGGCAGAGCCACTGGGGATGATAACACCTTTGGGCCGCTCTTGCCAGGCTGGGCAGAGATGTTTTTAGTACATATTTCAATAGGAAGGCCTAAAGGTGTTTCTATAGGTAGACCTAAAGGTTTTTCTATAGGTAGACCTAAAGGTGTTTCTATAGGTAGTCCTAAAGGTGTTTCTATAGGTAGACCTAAAGGTTATTTTATAGGTAGGCCTAAAGGTTTTTCTATAGGTAGACCTAAAGGTTTTTCTATAGGTAGACCTAAAGGTTTTTCTATAGGTAGGCCTAAAGGTTTTTCTATAGGTAGACCTAAAGGTTTTTCTATAGGTAGTCCTAAAGGTGTTTCTATAGGTAGTCCTAAAGGTTTTTCTATAGGTAGACCTAAAGGTTATTTTATAGGTAGGCCTAAAGGTTTTTCTATAGGTAGACCTAAAGGTTTTTCTATAGGTAGACCTAAAGGTTTTTCTATAGGTAGGCCTAAAGGTTTTTCTATAGGTAGACCTAAAGGTTTTTCTATAGGTAGTCCTAAAGGTGTTTCTATAGGTAGTCCTAAAGGTTTTTCTATAGGTAGACCTAAAGGTTTTTCTATAGGTAGTCCTAAAGGTTTTTCTATAGGTAGTCCTAAAGGTTTTTCTATAGGTAGTCCTAAAGGTTTTTCTATAGGTAGTCCTAAAGGAGACCCTCTCTCTCTCTTCCATAAAGGAGACCCTCTCTCTCTTCCTTAAAGGAGACCCTCTCTCTCTCTTCCATAAAGGAGACCCTCTCTCTCTCTTCCATAAAGGAGACCCTCTCTCTCTTCCTTAAAGGAGACCCTCTCTCTCTCTTCCATAAAGGAGACCCTCTCTCTCTTCCTTAAAGGAGACCCTCTCTCTCTCTTCCTTAAAGGAGACCCTCTCTCTCTCTTCCTTAAAGGAGACCTCTCTCTCTCTTCCATAAAGGAGACCCTCTCTCTCTCTTCCTTAAATGAGACCCACTCTCTCTCTTCCATAAAGGAGACCCTCTCTCTCTTTTCCATAAAGGAGACCCTCTCTCTCTCTTCCTTAAAGGAGACCCTCTCTCTCTCTTCCTTAAAGGAGACCCACTCTCTCTCTTCCATAAAGGAGACCCTCTCTCTCTTTTCCATAAAGGAGACCCTCTCTCTCTCTTCCATAAATGAGACCCTCTCTCTCTCTCTTCCATAAAGGAGACCCTCTCTCTCTCTTCCTTAAAGGAGACACTCTCTCTCTTCCATAAAGGAGACCCTCTCTCTCTCTTCCATAAAGGAGACCCTCTCTCTCTCTTCCATAAAGGATACCCTCTCTCTCTCTTCCTTAAAGGAGACACTCTCTCTCTTCCATAAAGGAGACCCTCTCTCTCTCTACCATAAAGGAGAGAACAGTCCTCTCTCTATAATAAAGGAGACCCTCTCTCTCTACCATAAAGGAGAGAACAGTCCTTCCTTCTCCCCCCTCTGCTTGCTATTTAACTTTTATCTAACAAGGCAAGTCAGTTGAGAACAAATTCTTATTTTCAATGACGGCCTAGGAACAGTGGGTTAACTGCCTTGTTCAGGGGCAGAATGACAGATTTTTACCTTGTCAACTCGGGGATTCAATCCAGCAACCTTTCGGTTACTGGGCAAACGCTCTAACCACTAGGCTACCTGTCTCTAACCACTAGGCTACCTGTCTCTAACCACTAGGCTACCTGTCTCTAACCACTAGGCTACCTGTCTCTAACCACTACGCTACCTGTCTCTAACCACCAGGCTACCTGTCTCTAACCACTAGGCTACCTGTCTCTAACCACCAGGCTACCTGTCTCTACCACTAGGCTACCTGAACCTGAACTCGGAACGTGGTACAGGCGTTCTGACAGTTGAAATGTGGTCCGTGGAGTATGGTAGTCATTTGTGATTTTAGCATACGGTCGTCTGGAGGGGTGGGGGGGGGGGGGGGGGGGGGGGGTTTAGGACAGGAATAGAGATGTCGACTCTGTGTGGGTTTATGGGCTTTTCAGTGGAAACTCGTGTGCCGATCCCCAAACTACCCCCTCCTTCTCCCAACCTCCCCCTGCAGTGTCCTCCCCCCTCGCCCTTCCTCCCCTCCCCCTGCAGTGTCCTCCCCCCTCGCCCTTCCTCCTCTCCCCCTGCAGTGTCCTCCCCCTGCAGTGTCCTCCCCCTCACCCTTCCTCCTCTCCCCCTGTAGTGTTATCCCCCCTCGCCCTTCCTCCTCTCCCCCTGCAGTGTCTGCCCCCCTCGCTCTTCCTCCTCTCCCCCTGCAGTGTCCTCGCCCTTCCCCCTCTCCCCATGTAGTGTCGTCCCCCCCTCGCCCTTCCTCCTCTCCCCATGTTGTGTCCTCCCCCCTCGCCCTTCCTCCTCTCCCCCTGAAGTGTCCTCGCCCTTCCTCCTCTCCCCATGTGCTGGAGCAGGAGAGTGAAAAGTCCATTATTATTCCAGAACCTCCCTCCCTAACTCTCTCTCTTCCTCCCTCCCTAACTCTCTCTCTTCCTCCCTCCCTAACTCTCTCTCTTCCTCCCTCCCTAACTCTCTCTCTTCCTCCCTCCCTAACTCTCTCTCTTCCTCCCTCCCTAACTCTCTCTCTTCCTCCCTCCCTAACTCTCTCTTCCTCTCTTCCTCCCTCCCTAACTCTCTCTCTTCCTCCCTCCCTAACTCTCTCTCTTCCTTCCTCCCTAACCTCTCGCTCCCTCCCCCTAACTCTCTCTCTTCCTCTCTTCCTCCCTCCCTAACTCTCTCTCTCCCTCCCTCCCTAACTCTCTCTCTCCCTCCCTCCCTCCCTAACTCTCTCTCTCCCTCCCTCTCTCCCTCCCTCCCTAACTCTCTCTCTCCTCCCTCCCTAACTCTCTCTCTCCCTCCTTCCCTAACTCTCTCTCTCCCTCCTTCCCTAACTCTCTCTCTCCCTCCTTCCCTAACTCTCTCTCTCCCTCCCTCCCTAACTCTCTCTCTTCCTCTCTTCCTCCCTCCCTAACTCTCTCTCTTCCTCCCTCCCTAACTCTCTCTTCCTCTCTTCCTCCCTCCCTAACTCTTCCTCTCTTCCTTCCTCCCTCACTAACTCTCTCTCTCTTACTCCCTCCCTAACTATCTCTCTTCCTCTCTTCCTCCCTCCCTAACTCTCTCTCTTCCTCTCTTCCTCCCTCCCTAACTCTTCCTCTCTTCCTCCCTCGCTAACTCTCTCTCTCTCCCTCCCTCCCTAACTCTCTCTCTCCCTCCCTCCCTAACTCTCTCTCTCCCTCCCTCCCTAACTCTCTCTCTCCCTCCCTCCCTAACTCTCTCTCTTCCTCCCTCCCTAACTCTCTCTCTCCCGCCCTCCCTAACTCTCTCTCTCCCTCCCTCCCTAACTCTCTCTCTCCCTCCCTCCCTAACCATCTCTCTTCCTCTCTTCCTCCCTCCCTAACTTTCTCTCTCCCTCCCTCCCTCACTCTCTCCCTCTCTCCCTCCCTCCCTAACTCTCTCCCTCTCTCCCTCCCTCCCTAACTCTCTCCCTCTCTCCCTCCCTCCCTAACTCTCTCTCTCTCTCCCTCCCTCCCTAACTCTCTCTCTCCATCCCTCCCTAACGCTCTCTCTCCCTCCCTCCCTAACTCTCTCTCTCCCTCCCTCCCTAACTCTCTCTCTCCCTCCTCCTGAATTCAGCTTCTGTCTGGGATTTAAGTTAAGTCTTTTTTAGAGAAACGGTGTAATGGAGTCTTTCACCGCCGTTATAAAAATAAAGGGGAAATATGCGACCGCGCGGCTGGCATTGCTAATATAATTCTCGGAGGGGTTTGATTTTATCCCGCAGGTATTTGCGCAGCGTCCCTAGGATAAGGATAAAGAAGGAGCTATTTTGTATGAACTTGCCACAGAAGGAAAAATAAGAAAAGCCCCTCCTCCCTCCCTCCATCCTCACATCCCTCCTCCCTCCCTCCCCACATCCCTCCTCCCTCCCCACATCCCTCCTCCCTCCCTCCATCCTCACATCCCTCCCCACATCCCTCCTCCCTCCCTCCATCCTCACATCCCTCCCCACATCCCTCCTCCCTCCCCACATCCCTCCTCCCTCCCTCCATCCTCACATCCCTCCCCACATCCCTCCTCCCTCCCCACATCCCTCCTCCCTCCCTTCCTCCCTCCCCACATCCCTCCTCCCTCCCTCCATCCTCACATCCCTCCTCCCTCCCTCCATCCTCACATCCCTCCTCCCTCCCTCCATCCTCACATCCCTCCTCCCTCCCTCCATCCTAACATCCCTCCTCCCTCCCTCCATCCTCACATCCCTCCTCCCTCCCTCCATCCTCACATCCCTCCTCCCTCCCTCCTTTACCTTTGAGGCTATATTGTATTTGATGGTTTGGCTGATGATTCCTCACAGATGGTGCAGTTGGAAGCATTGGTCTCATGGCAGCTATTATCCTGACGTGGCAGTTTAAAATGGCTTCATGCCGTGAAGGTAATTGATTATAAATGACTCACACACTGACTGGATCTGGGAGGCTGCTCTGGGCTCTCCTAGTAGGTCTGTGTCTTTTTCTTACTGTCTGGATCTGGGAGGCTGCTCTGGGCTCTCCTAGTATGTCTGTGTCTGTTTCTTACTGTCTGGATCTGGGAGGCTGCTCTGGGCTCTCCTAGTAGGTCTGTGTCTGTTTCTTACTGTCTGGATCTGGGAGGCTGCTCTGGGCTCTCCTAGTAGGTCTGTGTCTGTTTCTTACTGTCTAGATCTGGGAGGCTGCTCTGGGCTTTCCTAGTAGGTCTGTGTCTGTTTCTTACTGTCTGGATCTGGGAGGCTGCTCTGGGCTCTCCTAGTAGGTCTGTGTCTTTTTCTTACTGCCTGGATCTGGGAGGCTGCTCTGGGCTCTCCTAGCAGGTCTGTGTCTGTTTCTTACTGTCTGGATCTGGGAGGCTGCTCTGGGCTCTCTTAGTAGGTCTGTGTCTGTTTCTTACTGTCTAGATCTGGGAGGCTGCTCTGGGCTCTCCTAGCAGGTCTGTGTCTGTTTCTTACTGTCTGGATCTGGGAGGCTGCTCTGGGCTCTCCTAGCAGGTCTGTGTCTCTCTTACTGTCTGGAACTGGGAGGCTGCTCTGGGCTCTCCTAGCAGGTCTGTGTCTCTCTTACTGTCTGGAACTGGGAGGCTGCTCTGGGCTCTCCTAGCAGGTCTGTGTCTCTCTTACTGTCTGGAACTGGGAGGCTGCTCTGGGCTCTCCTAGCAGGTCTGTGTCTTATCTAGTGATTGTATTTCTAGCTCCCGACTCCTCAGACTTTCCCCAACATGGCTGACACAATTATTGATGGTCACCGTGACGCCCAACAATTCACCAGGGGAATAGGATAAAAGCAGTCAGACTGCTCCATATTCTAATTCACATATAAGCCATTGTGTCATCCCACATCTTCTCAATATAAATGAACCTTTAAACTCACAATCACTTTCAGGGACCGTGTCATACTAATGGAATAGGTATTTTCTATCCTTTCCTTTGCTCCATCCTAGTCCCTTTCAGCACTCTCCCTCTCCTCCCTCTCCTCTTTCCTCCCTCTCTCCCCTCTCTTCTCTCTCCCCTCTCTCCTCTTTCCCCCCTCTCTCCTTTCCTCCCTCTCCTCTTTCCTCCCTCTCTCCCCTTTCTCCTCTCTCCCCTCTCTCCTCTTTCCCCCCTCTCTCCTCTTTCCTCCCTCTCTCCTCCGTCTCCTCTTTCCTCCCTCTCCTCCGTCTCTCCTCTTTCCCCCTCATTCATCTTTCCTCCTCCTCTCCTCCCTCTCCTTTTTCCTCCCTCTCCTTTTTCCTCCCTCTTTCATCTTTCCTCCCTCTCTCATCTTTCCTCCCTCTCTCCTCTCTCCTCTTTCCTACCTCTCTCCTGTCTCTCGTTTTTCCTCCCTCTCTCCTCCCTCTCTCCTCTTTCCTCCTCTCATCTTTCCCCTCTCTCCTCTTTCCTCCCTCTCTCCTCTTTCCTCCCTCTCTCCTCTCTCCCACCTCTCCCCTTTCCTCCCTCTCTACTATTCTCTCCCCTAAGTGTGTATGTAGTAGCTGATCTGCAAGAGAGTGAATAGGAGGCTTGGCAGAGAAGTTCTGAAGTGAAAACAGCACCAGGTCCTTATTCACAACACATGGACAAGACACACACACACACACACATACTTATTCACAACACATGGACAAGACACACACACACAGACACATATACACAACACATGGAGGCAATGCAAGGCGATACCATTTAACAGGCAAACAGTCCAGCCCAATGATGTATCAGTGCAAAGACGGTGTGTGAGCTGCTGTAGGCCTGTATCTTTTTCCTTCCTGCCTTATCATCATTCAGTCCCTTTTTCCTCCCTGCCTTATCATCATTCAATTGCTTTTTCCTCCCTGCCTTATCATCATTGTCTCTTTCCTTCCTGCATTATCATCATTCAGTCTCTTTTTCATTCCCTCTCTATATGTCTCTCTTTCCTTCCTTCTCGATGTCTCTCTTTCCTTCCCTCTCTCGTTGTGTCTCTCTTTCTTTCCTTCTCTCGCTCTCTCTTTCCTTCTCTCTCTCTCTCTCTTTCCTTCCCTCTCTCTCTCTTTCCTTCTCTCTCTCTCTCTTTCCTTCCCGCTCTCTCTGTCTCTCTTTCCTTCCCTCTCTCGATGTCTCTCTTTCCTTCCCTCTCTCGATATGTTTCTCTTTCCTTCCCTCTCTCTCTCTTTCCTTCTCTCTCTCTTTCCTTCCCTCTATCTCTCTCTTTCCTTCTCTCTCTCTCTTTCCTTCCCTTTCTCCATGTCTCTCTTTCCTTCCCTCTCTCTCGATGTGTCTTTCCTTCCCTCTCTCCATGTCTCTCTTTGCTTCCATCTCTCTCGATGTGTCACACTTTCCATCCCTCTCTCTCCGTGTCTCTCTTTCCTTCCCTCTCTCAATGTCTCTCTTTCCTTCTTTCTCTCTCTCTCTCTTTCCTTCCCTCTCTCTCTCGATGTGTCTCTCTTTCCTTCCCTCTCTCTCTTTCCTTCCTTCTCTCTCTCTCTCTTTCCTTCCCTCTCTCTCGATGTCTCTCTTTCCTTCCCTCTCTCTCAATGTCTCTCTTTCCTTCCCTCTCTCTCCATATCTCTCTTTTCTTCCCTCTCTCGATATGTTTCTCTTTCCTTCCCTCTCTCTCCATGTCTCTCTTTCCTTCCCTCTCTCGATATGTTTCTCTTTCCTTCCCTCTCTCTCGATGTCTCTCTTTCCTTCCTTCTCTCTCTCTCTTTCCTTCCCTCTCTCTCGATGTGTCTCTCTTTCCTTCCCTCTCTCTCTTTCCTTCCTTCTCTCTCTCTCTCTTTCCTTCTCTCTCTCTCTCTTTCCTTCCCTCTCTCGATGTCTCTCTTTCCTTCCCTCTCTCGATGTCTCTCTTTCCTTCCCTCTCTCGATGTATCTTTCCTTCCCTCTCTCTCCATGTCTCTCTTTCCTTCCCTCTCTCTCCATGTCTCTCTTTCCTTCCCTCTCTCTCCAAGTCTCTCTTTCCTTCCCTCTCTCTCCATGTCTCTCTTTCCTTCCCTCTCTCTCCATGTCTCTCTTTCCTTCCCTCTCTCTCCATGTCTCTCTTTCCTTCCCTCTCTCTCCATGTCTCTCTTTCCTTCCCTCTCTCTCCATGTCTCTCTTTCCTTCCCTCTCTCTCGATGTGTCTCTCTTTCCTTCCCTCTCTCTCCATGTCTCTCTTTGCTTCCCTCTCTCTCGATGTGTCTCTCTTTCCTTCCCTCTCTCTCCATGTCTCTCTTTCCTTCCCTCTCTCTCGATGTGTCTCTCTTTCCTTCCCTCTCTCTCGATGTGTCTCTCTTTCCTTCCCTCTCTCTCGATGTGTCTCTCTTTCCTTCCCTCTCTCTCGATGTGTCTCTCTTTCCTTCCCTCTCTCTGTATATGCTGAACAAAAATATAAATGCAACATGCAACAACAATGATTTTACTGAGTTACAGTTCATAAGCAGTCAATTGGAATAAATGAATTAGGTCCTATTCTGTGGATTTCACATGATTGGGAAGACAGATGATAAAATGCAATTGATGTTTGTTGTCCATAACTTTAACTACTTTAACTATATTTCTTTATTTCCTTCACTGTCTATAAATTCCCTTCTTGCCTTTCTCTATTTCTCTCGCTTTATCTTTCCTTCCTCTAAAGATGAAGCCTTTTCTGTTTCTGACCCCCTCTCTATACTCTCTCTATATCTATATACCCTCTCTTTCTATACTCTCTCTCTATATATATACCCTCTCTTTCTATACTCTCTATATCTATATACCCTCTCTTTCTATACTCTCTCTCTATATATATACCCTCTCTTTCTATACTCTCTATATCTATATACCCTCTCTTTCTATACTCTCTCTATATCTATATACCCTCTCTTTCTATACTCTCTCTATATCTATATACCCTCTCTTTCTATACTCTCTCTATATCTATATACCCTCTCTTTCTATACTCTCTCTATATCTATATACCCTCTCTTTCTATACTCTCTCTATATCTATATACCCTCTCTTTCTATACTCTCTCTATATCTATATACCCTCTCTTTCTATACTCTCTCTATATCTATATACCCTCTCTTTCTATACTCTCTCTATCTATATACCCTCTCTTTCTATACTCTCTCTATATCTATATACCCTCTCTTTCTATACTCTCTCTATATCTATATACCCTCTCTTTCTATACTCTCTCTATATCTATATACCCTCTCTTTCTATACTCTCTCTATATCTATATACCCTCTCTTTCTATACTCTCTCTATATCTATATACCCTCTCTTTCTATACTCTCTATATCTATATACCCTCTCTTTCTATACTCTCTCTATATCTATATACCCTCTCTTTCTATACTCTCTCTATATCTATATACCCTCTCTTTCTATACTCTCTCTATATCTATATACCCTCTCTTTCTATACTCTATATCTATATACCCTCTCTTTCTATACTCTCTCTATATCTATATACCCTCTCTTCTATACTCTCTCTATATCTATATACCCTCTCTTTCTATACTCTCTCTATATCTATATACCCTCTCTTTCTATACTCTCTCTATATCTATATACCCTATCTTTCTATACTCTCTCACTATAATCTCTCTCTATATCTATATACCCTCTCTTTCTATACTCTCTCTATATCTATATACCCTCTCTTTCTATACTCTCTCTATATCTATATACCCTCTCTTTCTATACTCTCTCTATATCTATATACCCTCTCTTTCTATACTCTCTCTATCTATATACCCTCTCTTTCTATACTCTCTCTATATCTATATACCCTCTCTTTCTATACACTCTCACTATAATCTCTCACTATACTCTCTCTCTGTACTCCCTCTATACTCTCTCTCTGTACTCTCTCGCTATACTCTCTCTCTATACTCTCTCTGTATTCTCTCTATACTCTTTCACTATACTCTCTCTATACTCTCTCTATATAAATATATGCTCTCTATACTCTCGCTATACTCTATATATACTCTCTCTGTACTCTCTCTATACTCTCTCTCTGTACTCTCTCTCTGTACTCTCTCTATACTCTCTCACTATACTCTCTCTCTATACTCTCTCTGTATTCTCTCTCTGTACTCTCTCTATACTCTCTCTCTGTACTCTCTCTCTGTACTCTCTCTATACTCTCTCTCTATACTCTCTCTCTGTACTCTCTCTCTGTACTCTCTCTATACTCTTTCACTATACTCTCTCTCTATACTCTCTCTGTATTCTCTCTCTGTACTCTCTCTATACTCTTTCACTATACTCTCTCTATATAAATAAATATATGCTCTCTATACGATATACGCTATACTCTACTCTCGCTATACGCTATACTCTATATATACTCTCTCTATTCTCTCTCTATACTCTCACTATACTGTGTATATACTCTCTCTATACTCTCACTATACTGTGTATATACTCTCTCTATATATACTCTCTCTAAACACTCGCTATACTCTATATATACTCTCTCTATTCTCTCTCTATACTCTCACTATACTGTGTATATACTCTCTCTATACTCTCACTATACTGTGTATATACTCTCTCTATATATACTCTCTCTAAACACTCGCTATACTCTATATATACAGTGAGGGAAAAAAGTATTTGATTCCCTGCTGATTTTGTACGTTTGCCCACTGACACAGAAATTACCAGTCTATAATTTTAATGGTAGGTTTATTTGAACAGTGAGAGACAGAATAACAACAACAAAATCCAGAAAAACGCATGTCAAAAATGTTATAAATTGATTTGCATTTTAATGAGGGAAATAAGTATTTGACCCCCTCTCAACCAGAAAGATTGCAGGGTAGCCTAGTGGTTAAGAGCGTTGGACTAGTAACCGGAAGGTTGCAAGTTCAAACCCCCGAGCTGACGAGGTACAAATCTGTCGTTCTGCCCCTGACCAGGCAGTTAAACCACTGTTCCTAGGCCGTCATTGAAAATAAGAATTTGTTCTTAACTGACTTGCCTAGTTAAATAAAGGTACAATTTAAAAAAAAATATATATATATACAGTTGAAGTTGGAAGTCTACATACACTTAGGTTGGAGTCATTAAAACTCATTTTTCAACCACTCCACAAATTACTTGTTAACTGACTATAGTTTTAGCAAGTCGGTTAGGACATCTACTTTGTGCATGACACAAGTCATTTTTCCAACAATTGTTTCCAGACAGATTATTTCACTTATAATTCACTGTATCACAATTCCAGTGGGTCAGAAGTTTACATACACTAAGTTGACTGTGCCTTTAAACAGCTTGGAAAATTCCAGAAAATTCCCCTCTCTTTATACCGCTTCTCTTTCCATACCCTCTATATACTCTTTCCCTCTATACTCTCTCTTCTCTCTTCTCTCCTCTCTCTCTCTCTCTCTCTCTTCTCTCTTCTCTCTTCTCTCTCTCTTCTCTCTCTTCTCTTTCTCTTCTATCTCTCTTCTCTCTTCTCATATATATATACTTACTTATATACTATACTTCTTCATTATATATACTCTATTGGACACCTCTTTCCCTTCTTTCTGTCCAGGCACCTCTTTCCCTTCTTTCTGTCCAGGCACCTCTTTCCCTTTTTTCTGTCCAGACACCTCTTTCCCTTCTTTCTGTCCAGACACCTCTTTCCTTTCTTTCTGTCCAGACACCTCTTTCCCTTCTTTCTGTCCAGACACCTCTTTCCCTTCTTTCTGTCCAGACACCTCTTTCCCTTCTTTCTGTCCAGACACCTCTTTCCTTTCTTTCTGTCCAGACACCTCTTTCCCTTCTTTCTGTCCAGACACCTCTTTCCCTTCTTTCTGTCCAGGCACCTCTTTCCCTTCTTTCTGTCCAGACACCTCTTTCCCTTCTTTCTGTCCAGGCACCTCTTTCCCTTCTTTCTGTCCAGACACCTCTTTCCCTTCTTTCTGTCCAGACACCTCTTTCCCTTCTTTCTGTCCAGGCACCTCTTTCCCTTCTTTCTGTCCAGGCACCTCTTTCCCTTCTTTCTGTCCAGGCACCTCTTTCCCTTCTTTCTGTCCAGGCACCTCTTTCCCTTCTTTCTGTCCAGGCACCTCTTTCCCTTCTTTCTGTCCAGGCACCTCTTTCCCTTCTTTCTGTCCAGACACCTCTTTCCCTTCTTTCTGTCCAGGCACCTCTTCCCCTTCTGACACCCCTTTCCCTTCTTTCTGTCCAGACACCTCTTTCCCTTCTTTCTGTCCAGACACCTCTTTCCCTTCTTTCTGCCCAGACACCTCTTTCCCTTCTTTCTGTCCAGGCACCTCTTTCCTTTCTTTCTGTCCAGACACCCCTTTCCCCTCTTTCTGTCCAGACACCCCTTTCCCTTCTTTCTGTCCAGACACCTCTTTCCCTTCTTTCTGTCCAGACACCTCTTTCCCTTCTTTCTGTCCAGGCACCTCTTTCCTTTCTTTCTGTCCAGACACCCCTTTCCCCTCTTTCTGTCCAGACACCCCTTTCCCTTCTTTCTGTCCAGACACCTCTTTCCCTTCTTTCTGTCCAGACACCCCTTTCCCTTCTTTCTGTCCAGACACCCCTTTCCCTTCTTTCTGTCCAGACACCTCTTTCCCTTCTTTCTGTCCAGACACCCCTTTCCCTTATTTCTGTCCAGACACCCCTTTCCCTTCTTTCTGTCCAGACACCTCTTTCCCTTCTTTCTGTCCAGACGCCTCTTTCCCTTCTTTCTGTCCAGACACCTCTTTCCCTTCTTTCTGTCCAGGCACCTCTTTCCCTTCTTTCTGTCCAGACACCTCTTCCCCCTTCTTTCTGTCCAGACACCTCTTTCCCTTCTTTCTGTCCAGACACCTCTTTCCCTTCTTTCTGTCCAGACACCTCTTTCCCTTCTTTCTGTCCAGACACCTCTTTCCCTTCTTTCTGTCCAGGCACCTCTTTCCCTTCTTTCTGTCCAGGCACCTCTTTCCCTTCTTTCTGTCCAGGCACCTCTTTCCCTTCTTTCTGTCCAGACGCCTCTTTCCCTTCTTTCTGTCCAGGCGCCTCTTTCCCTTCTTTCTGTCCAGGCACCTCTTTCCCTTCTTTCTGTCCAGACACCTCTTCCCCCTTCTTTCTGTCCAGACACCTCTTTCCCTTCTTTCTGTCCAGACACCTCTTTCCCTTCTTTCTGTCCAGACACCTCTTTCCCTTCTTTCTGTCCAGACACCTCTTTCCCTTCTTTCTGTCCAGGCACCTCTTTCCCTTCTTTCTGTCCAGGCACCTCTTTCCCTTCTTTCTGTCCAGGCACCTCTTTCCCTTCTTTCTGCCCAGGCACCTCTTTCCCTTCTTTCTGTCCAGACACCTCTTTCCCTTCTTTCTGTCCAGGCACCTCTTTCCCTTCTTTCTGTCCAGACACCTCTTCCCCTTCTGACACCTCTTTCCCTTCTTTCTGTCCAGACACCTCTTTCCCTTCTTTCTGTCCAGACACCTCTTTCCCTTCTTTCTGCCCAGACACCTCTTTCCCTTCTTTCTGTCCAGGCACCTCTTTCCGTTCTTTCTGTCCAGGCACCTCTTTCCTTTCTTTCTGTCCAGGCACCTCTTTCCCTTCTTTCTGTCCAGACACCTCTCCCTTCTTTCTGTCCAGACACCTCTCCCTTCTTTCTGTCCAGACACCCCTTTCCCTTCTTTCTGTCCAGACACCTCTTTCCCTTCTTTCTGTCCAGACACCTCTTTCCCTTCTTTCTGTCCAGACACCCCTTTCCCTTCTTTCTGTCCAGACACCCCTTTCCCTTCTTTCTGTCCAGACACCTCTTTCCCTTCTTTCTGTCCAGACACCTCTTTCCCTTCTTTCTGTCCAGACACCTCTTTCCCTTCTTTCTGTCCAGGCACCCCTTTCCCGCTCTTCCCCCTCCCCCTTTCTTACTTCTCAATGCCTCACTGTGTTGTGGTCATAACTGGCAGGAACTGTGGTGTGTGTGTGTGTGTAACTGTGGTGGCGTGGAGCTCCTGTTATAAATGATGCCTTTTGGACTCCAGTCGCCTGTTGAATGGATGCTCTCTCTGCGGTCTCTGAAAACAGCAGGGGAGATGGAGGGACGTGTGTTTCCCATTACCATAGTGTTTCCTCTTCTGCCCTGCTCCCCTGCAGCTTGGGCCATACTGCAGTCTGGAGCTGATGCTGAGTGGCAGGTTGTCAGTGTGCACTTCATAGACTCATCTGCAATAATACAGACTCACGCAAACACTCACACACATGAGTTAGGAATTCAAACGCACACACAGGCACAGACACAGACAGGGCGAGAGAGAGACAGACACAGTGTGTTTGAGGGATAATGGGTTGGTGGGAGACTGTTTGAGACTACAGAGCAGCTGAACTGACTTACATGGACACTGCTCTGGATTAAGGCAACAAACCAAATCCAACCAACTGCTCATACTTCACCAAGCCCCATTTCAACAAGAGACTAGCCAACCGCTCGTACTTCACCAAGCCCCCATTCAACAAGAGACTAGCCAACTGCTCGTACTTCACCAAGCCCACTTTCAACAAGAGACTAGCCAACCGCTCGTACTTCACCAAGCCCCATTTCAACAAGACACTAGCCAACCGCTCGTACTTCACCAAGCCCCCTTTCAACAAGAGACTAGCCAACCGCTCGTACTTCACCAAGCCCCCTTTCAACAAGAGACTAGCCAACCGCTCATACTTCACCAAGCCCCCTTTCAACAAGAGACTAGCCAACCGCTCGTGATTCACCAAGCCCCCTTTCAACAAGAGACTAGCCAACCGCTCGTACTTCACCAAACCCCCTTTCAACAAGAGACTAGCCAACCTCTCGTACTTCACAAAGCCCCCTTTCAACAAGAGACTAGCCAACCGCTCGTACTTCAACAAGAGACTAGCCAACCGCTCGTACTTCACCAAGCCCCCTTTCAACAAGAGACTAGCCAACCGCTCGTACTTCACCAAGCCCCCTTTCAACAAGAGACTAGCCAACGCTCGTACTTCACCAAGCCCCCTTTCAACAAGAGACTAGCCAACGCTCGTACTTCAACAAGCCCCCTTTCAACAAGAGACTAGCCAACGCTCGTACTTCACCAAGCCCCCTTTCAACAAGAGACTAGCCAACCGCTCGTACTTCACCAAGCCCCCTTTCAACAAGAGACTAGCCAACAGCTCGTACTTCACCAAGCCCCCTTTCAACAAGAGACTAGCCAACCGCTCGTACTTCACCAAGCCCCCTTTCAACAAGAGACTAGCCAACCGCTCGTACTTCACCAAGCCCCCTTTCAACAAGAGACTAGCCAACCGCTCGTACTTCACCAAGCCCCCTTTCAACAAGAGACTAGCCAACCGCTCGTACTTCACCAAGCCCCCTTTCAACAAGAGACTAGCCAACCGCTCGTACTTCACCAAGCCCCCTTTCAACAAGAGACTAGCCAACCGCTCGTACTTCACCATGCCCCCTTTCAACAAGAGACTAGCTAACCGCTCGTACTTCCCCAAGCCCCCTTTCAACAAGAGACTAGCCAACCTCTCGTACTTCACCAAGCCCCCTTTCAACAAGAGACTAGCCAACGCTCGTACTTCACCAAGCCCCCTTTCAACAAGAGACTAGCCAGACATTTGATAATGTGGTAACCATCCTCTGTCCTTTAGATCCAGCTTGATAATACATTTGATAATGTGGTAACCATCCTCTGTCCTTTAGATCCAGCTTGATAATACATTTGATAATGTGGTAACCATCCTCTGTCCTTTAGATCCAGCTTGATAATCCATTTGATCATGTGGTAACCATCCTCTGTCCTTTAGATCCAGCTTGATAATCCATTTGATCATGTGGTAACCATCCTCTGTCCTTTAGATCCAGCTTGATAATACATTTGACAATGTGGTAACCATCCTCTGTCCTTTAGATCCACCTTGATAATACATTTGATCATGTGGTGCCCTGCTATTTTTACTATAACCGTTCCAAGGTCTGCTTTTCTCCTATTTGTATAATCGGCAGCTGTCCCAAATGGCACCCTATTCCCTATATAGTGCACTACTTTTTTACTAGGGATAATTTGGGACGCATCCACGGTCTGTGTAACGTCCAGAGCACTCATCCACATCAGGTTTCCTCTAGCTCTGTGTAAACGGCCCAACTTTCCCCTCTTTCTAAGTGAAGAGGCTGAACACAGTTTTCCGACTGTCTCTTTTAATAAAGAGCACAGACACACAGAAAGACCGACTGCCTCATCCCTCTGTTTCTCTCTTTTATTCCCCTCTTCATCTTTTCCAAACTATTGACCCAGAGCTGGTCTCTCCATCTATTCGTTGCTCGATGTGCAATAGGGGAAACTGTTCATTAACAAGCCCGCGTGATTGACTGTTGACAGGTGGGCTGCCTGGGGGTCACAGTGATGTCACTTCCCATGTGGGCCATATTTGTTCTGCAAATCAGGAATCAGCGTCTCGACTGGAAACATGTCAGTGAGGCAGGGGGAATATGCTATGGTTAGTTAAATGGGAAAGTGGTGTGTGTGTGTGTGTGTGTGGAGAGGGAATGAGGTGTGTGTCTGCCCACTGTGTAATTGGTCATTTGACTGGATGCTCCAGCACCCTGCTGTCTTGTCTATGTCCAGCAGGTTCTGATGGTTTAGAAGAGAAAGGCAATAAGACAAGTAAGACAACAGTTACCATCTGGCTGGTCTCCATGGAAATGTTATGACAACATAGCAGATCTGCACCTGCTCTGACTCCTTATTGCACTGCAGCCATGGAGGGGGTCACAGGTCGGCTTGGACCAGGATGAACAACTTCATCAAAATGTATTTGGCAGGAGCTGGTGGGGGATAGGAAATAACTCCCTCCTTATGGGAAGAAAGGAAGAGAATGAAAGGGAAGAAAAGGTAGAGGAACAACCAGCAGCTGCTTTGGGTCTGGCCTGCACTAGAGGCAGCTTGAGGATCTCCAGGGGCTTTCCTGTTGCTTCAGATGGATTTAAATGAAGTCCCTGCATGGCTGTCTGCATTCAGGAAGGTCAGTCAGTCAGTGTTGTTGTTAGGGTCACTGTGTCACCCTGGGGGGTTGAACACGCCTCAGTCCACCCTTATTAGAGCACTAGTCAGGTTATTACAGCAGTCAGTCAGTCAGTGTTGTTGTTAGGGTCACTGTGTCACCCTGGGGGGTTGAACACGTCTCAGTCCACCCTTATTAGAGCACTAGTCAGGTTATTACAGCAGTCAGTCAGTCAGTCAGTCAGTCAGTGTTGTTGTTAGGGTCACTGTGTCAGCCTGGGGGGTTGAACACGCCTCAGTCCACCCTTATTAGAGCACTAGTCAGGTTATTACAGCAGTCAGTCAGTCAGTCAGTGTTGTTGTTAGGGTCACTGTGTCAGCCTGGGGGGTTGAACACGCCTCAGTCCACCCTTATTAGAGCACTAGTCAGGTTATTACAGCAGTCAGTCAGTCAGTCAGTCAGTGTTGTTGTTAGGGTCACTGTGTCAGCCTGGGGGGTTGAACACACCTCAGTCCACCCTTATTAGAGCACTAGTCAGGTTATTACAGCAGTCAGTCAGTCAGTCAGTCAGTGTTGTTGTTAGGGTCACTGTGTCAGCCTGGGGGGTTGAACACGCCTCAGTCCACCCTTATTAGAGCACTAGTCAGGTTATTACAGTAGTCAGTCAGTCAGTCAGTCAGTGTTGTTGTTAGGGTCACTGTGTCAGCCTGGGGGGTTGAACACGCCTCAGTCCACCCTTATTAGAGCACTAGTCAGGTTATTACAGCAGTCAGTCAGTCAGTGGTATGCTCTGTGGTCCCTTTTCAAATCATATTTATTTATATAGCCCTTCTTGCATCAGCTGATATATCAACGTTTTCATTTTTGCACATGACTTGTTATTTTCAACACAAAGCACACGAAACACATTTAGATAACGAATTTACCCTTTTAAATCACTTTAAAAGTAGGTAACATAAACATAACCACATGTAATATATGGATAGTATACGCATCAAAGTCCCAATGCAGTTACACCTCACTTTTCTATTTTTCAAATTATTGCATAAAACAGGTCAGAATTCTGTGGAACGCCAAAGTCACATCTGAAAATGTTTTATCGGGTGTGATGTAATATGGAGGACCAGGCAGCCAGCCCATTCACTATAATTAACCTCCAACAGAAATAACTTCAAATTTTTAACTTGAAAGTAAACCAAATTGCTTGCACTGATGACTACTGGCTAAAAACATTTTTTGCCAACTTAAAAGCTAATATATTTATATATTATTTTATTTTATTTATTTTTACAAATCAACTTGCAAGGTTGCTAAGGAACTAGCCTGCTAACGTTATCCCTAATAGCCTGCTAGCATTAACCCTACCAGCCTGCTAACGTTAAGCACGAGTCTGCCAGTTCCTATGAACACCTAGCTTACAGCTACATTAAATTCAACCAAAGTTTTGGAAATACATAACACCATCTCACCAGTTCAAACAAATAATGTTAGCTAGCTATATGCAGTTATCTTAGCCAGCGAGCTAGCCAGCCAGCTAACTTTAGCTATTTAGCCAGCTAGCTATATGCAGTTATCTTAGCCAGCAAGCTAGCCAGCCAGCTAACATTAGCTATTTAGCCAGCTAGCTATATGCAGTTATCTTAGCCAGCGAGCTAGTCAGCCAGCTAACATTAGCTATTTAGCCAGCTAGCTATATGCAGTTATCTTAGCCAGCGAGCTAGCCAGCCAGCTAACTTTAGCTATTTAGCCAGCTAGCTAATTATCCTAGGAAGCCAACCACCACGGTTAGAACACAACTTAAACATAACTGCAGATCAAAAGCAAAGAGAGATCAGAGACTTCCAGGTATATGACTGGGGCCCATCCGATGGTCAAACTATTAAGAGTGCAGGCTGAGTTAGCTACCAAAACGAGGGAGAGGCAGAAATATCAGTAGTTTAGAAGATATCCGGAAATAAGTTAGTTAATTTTTTGGTTATTACATATTTATGTTTGTACTTAAAGGTAACCAGATCGTACAACTAAGTTACTAAGTCTTTGGCCACGCTTTGTTGTTACTTTGGTGAGTAAAAACGTATGCTTCCTACCCTTTAAAACTAAATGTGGGGAGCTAATTAGCAACCAAATTAGCATCCACTTCGACATGTCACAGACCTATGGTAAACAGACCCAGAGGGTGCATAGGGCACAGGTGTCCCTCACACAGCAGCCCAAGTGTGGCTCAGCTGGGGGGCCGCATTCCTGCAGGCAAGCTATGATGGTTCACTCACTGTCCACACACGTACACACATACACACACACGCTGGAAGAGTGACCAGCTTGACTGCCGTCCAACAGACCTGCGGGGAGGTTTATTTTCTCCCCTGTAGCCTGTGTTCTAGACCCTTACCTCCCAGCTCATCTCATCCCATTCTCCTTTCTCAGCCTCCACACTAACTGGGGTCACTCTTCCAGTATGTTGTCTGTGTAGCCCAGGCTGAGACCTCTATCTGAGATGTGTGTGTGGAGGGTGCATAGGGCACAGGTGTCCCTCACACAGCAGCCCAAGCGTGGCTCAGCTATAGGGGCTGCATTTCTGCAGGCAAGCTATGATGGTTCACTCACTGTCACACAAACTGTTAGAGCGACCAGCATACACACACATACACATATTGCTGTCATGCACACACATGCACTCATCAAACAGTGTACCCACAGACACACTAACAATGTGACCGTGTCTCAACCAGTGTGTTATCTCTGTCAGTGTTTCAGAACACACAGACAGAACACACAAACAGACACTAACAATGTCAACTTGTCTCAACCAGTCTATCATCTGTCAGTGTTTCAAAACACACATTCAGAACACACATTCAGAGCACACATTCAGAACACACATTCAGAACACACATTCAGAACACACATTCAGAGCACACATTCAGAACACACATTCAGAACACACATTCAGAGCACACATTCAGAACACACATTCAGAACACACATTCAGAGCACACATTCAGAACACACATTCAGAACACACATTCAGAGCACACATTCAGAACACACATTCAGAACACACATTCAGAGCACACATTCAGAACACACATTCAGAACACACATTCAGAGCACACATTCAGAACACACATTCAGAACACACATTCAGAACACACATTCAGAACACACATTCAGAACACACATTCAGAACACACATTCAGAGCACACAGACCATGTCACAACAACATACATCATCATATAGCAGTAGAAGGACCGGTTACAGGGATAGGAGTTGCAAAATTCCAGGAGTTTTCCTGAAATCCCGGTTGGAGGATTCCCAGAATCAGGAGGGCTGGAAACCCGCTATTCTCCAACCAGGATTTCTGGAAAACCAGGGAATTTATTGAAAGTTCACAGAATTGTGCAACCCTGTACAGGACATCTGAAGTTTACTCATCCATTTAGTGTGTGACTGAGTGTGTGTGGTTCGTATGTGTGTGATTGTGTGTGGTTCGTATGTGAGTGTGTGTGGTTCGTATGTGTGTGTGTGTGTGTGTGTGTGTGTGGTTCGTATGTGTGTGTGTGTGTGTGTGTGTGTGTGGTTTGTATGTGTGTGTGGTTCGTATGTGTGTGTGTGTGTGTGTGTATTCTACTGTATGTGTTCTTGTATGAGATAAGCTAACAAGAATGTCCTCCATTTTTACCATGGATTTACTTATAATGGCATAGTGTTTTATGGTGTGTTTGTGCACCTCGCCTGCATTATTATTATTATTATTATTATTATTATTATTATTATTATTATTATGTATTATTTTATTTACAGCCTGTCAAAAACAAATACAGCCTGTCTATACTATATCAAATACAGCAGTATATACTGTCAAATGCAGCCTGTCCATACTGTCAAATATAAATAAAGAATTTAAACATTGACAGTATGGACAGGCTGTATTTGACAGGCTGTATTTGACAGTATAGACAGGCCGTATTTGACAGTATAGACAGGCTGTATTTGACAATATAGACAGGCTGTATTTGACAGTATAGACAGGCTGTATTTGACAATATAGACAGGCTGCATTTGACAGTATAGACAGGCTGTATTTGACAGTATAGACAGGCTGTATTTGACAGTATAGACAGGCTGTATTTGACAGTATAGACAGGCTGTATTTGACAGTATAGACAGGCTGTATTTGACAGTATAGACAGGCTGTATTTGACAGTATAGACAGGCTGTATTTGACAGTATAGACAGGCTGTATTTGACAGTATAGACAGGCTGTATTCGACAGTATAGACAGGCTGTATTCGACAGTATAGACAGGCTGTATTTGACAGTATAGACAGGCTGTATTTGACAGGCTGTATTTGACAATATAGACAGGCTGTATTTGACAGTATAGACAGGCTGTATTTGACAGGCTGTATTTGACAGTATAGACAGGCTGTATTTGACAGTATAGACAGGCTGTATTTGACAGTATAGACAGGCTGTATTTGACAGTATAGACAGGCTGTATTTGACAGTATAGACAGGCTGTATTTGACAGTATAGACAGGCTGTATTTGACAGTATAGACAGGCTGTATTTGACAGTATAGACAGGCTGTATTTGACAGTATAGACAGGCTGTATTTGACAGTATAGACAGGCTGTATTCGACAGTATAGACAGGCTGTATTTGACAGTATAGACAGGCTGTATTTGACAGTATAGACAGGCTGTATTTGACAGTATAGACAGGCTGTATTTGACAGTATAGACAGGCTGTATTTGATAGGCTGTATTCGACA
>NC_143034.1:67708870-67736370 GCF_057628025.1 Oncorhynchus mykiss | reverse complement strand
TGCAAGATTGAACCCCCGAGCTGACAAGGTAAAAATCTGTCATTCTGCCCCTGAACAAGGCAGTTAACCCACTGTTCCTAGGCTGTCATTGAAAATAAGAATTTGTTCTTAACTGACTTGCCTAGTTAAATAAAGGTTAAATAAAATAAATATTGAATGTGGGTTTTAATATCAAATACACTTATTTCA
Organism: Oncorhynchus mykiss; assembly: GCF_057628025.1. NCBI lineage: Eukaryota > Metazoa > Chordata > Actinopteri > Salmoniformes > Salmonidae > Oncorhynchus > Oncorhynchus mykiss. The sequence continues at coordinate 67,736,181 of NC_143034.1, read as the reverse complement.
TATAATATTACCGGTAAATGACTGGTATGGTCGATGCCAATGATTTATACTGTAACAGCAAAGTAATTCAGTGTTTTTAACAACTTGTAATAATGTGATGACCAATGAACAGAGCGAGTCAGTAAAGGTGTGGTTAAGTAATGGCTCTGTTTAATACAGGGACAGGTTAGAGGATGACCTCTGTTTAATACAGGGACAGGTTAGAGGATGACCTCTGTTTAATACAGGGACAGGTTAGAGGATGACCTCTGTTTAATACAGGGACAGGTTAGAGGATGACCTCTGTTTAATACAGGGACAGGTTAGAGGATGACCTCTGTTTAATACAGGGACAGGTTAGAGGATGACCTCTGTTTAATACAGGGACAGGTTAGAGGATGACCTCTGTTTAATACAGGGACAGGTTAGAGGATGACCTCTGTTTAATACAGGGACAGGTTAGAGGATGACTGTTTAATACAGGGACAGGTTAGAGGATGACCTCTGTTTAATACAGGGACAGGTTAGAGGATGACCTCTGTTTAATACGGGGACAGGTTAGAGGATGACCTCTGTTTAATACAGGGACAGGTTAGAGGATGACTGTTTAATACAGGGACAGGTTAGAGGATGACCTCTGTTTAATACAGGGACAGGTTAGAGGATGACCTCTGTTTAATACAGGGACAGGTTAGAGGATGACCTCTGTTTAATACAGGGACAGGTTAGAGGATGACCTCTGTTTAATACAGGGACAGGTTAGAGGATGACCTCTGTTTAATACAGGGACAGGTTAGAGGATGACTGTTTAATACAGGGACAGGTTAGAGGATGACCTCTGTTTAATACAGGGACAGGTTAGAGGATGACCTCTGTTTAATACAGGGACAGGTTAGAGGATGACCTCTGTTTAATACAGGGACAGGTTAGAGGATGACTGTTTAATACAGGGACAGGTTAGAGGATGACTGTTTAATACGGGGACAGGTTAGAGGATGACTGTTTAATACAGGGACAGGTTAGAGGATGACTGTTTAATACAGGGACAGGTTAGAGGATGACTGTTTAATACAGGGACAGGTTAGAGGATGACCTCTGTTTAATACAGGGATAGGTTAGAGGATGACCTCTGTTTAATACAGGGACAGGTTAGAGGATGACCTCTGTTTAATACAGGGACAGGTTAGAGGATGACCTCTGTTTAATACAGGGACAGGTTAGAGGATGACCTCTGTTTAATACGGGGACAGGTTAGAGGATGACCTCTGTTTAATACAGGGACAGGTTAGAGGATGACCTCTGTTTAATACAGGGACAGGTTAGAGGATGACCTCTGTTTAATACAGGGACAGGTTAGAGGATGACCTCTGTTTAATACAGGGACAGGTTAGAGGATGACCTCTGTTTAATACAGGGACAGGTTAGAGGATGACCTCTGTTTAATACAGGGACAGGTTAGAGGATGACCTCTGTTTAATACAGGGACAGGTTAGAGGATGACTGTTTAATACAGGGACAGGTTAGAGGATGACTGTTTAATACAGGGACAGGTTAGAGGATGACCTCTGTTTAATACAGGGACAGGTTAGAGGATGACTGTTTAATACAGGGACAGGTTAGAGGATGACCTCTGTTTAATACAGGGACAGGTTAGAGGATGACCTCTGTTTAATACAGGGACAGGTTAGAGGATGACTGTTTAATATAGGGACAGGTTAGAGGATGACCTCTGTTTAATACGGGGACAGGTTAGAGGATGACCTCTGTTTAATACAGGGACAGGTTAGAGGATGACCTCTGTTTAATACAGGGACAGGTTAGAGGATGACCTCTGTTTAATACAGGGACAGGTTAGAGGATGACTGTTTAATACAGGGACAGGTTAGAGGATGACCTCTGTTTAATACAGGGACAGGTTAGAGGATGACTGTTTAATACGGGGACAGGTTAGAGGATGACCTCTGTTTAATACAGGGACAGGTTAGAGGATGACCTCTGTTTAATACAGGGACAGGTTAGAGGATGACCTCTGTTTAATACAGGGACAGGTTAGAGGATGACCTCTGTTTAATACAGGGACAGGTTAGAGGATGACTGTTTAATACAGGGACAGGTTAGAGGATGACTGTTTAATACAGGGACAGGTTAGAGGATGACCTCTGTTTAATACAGGGACAGGTTAGAGGATGACCTCTGTTTAATACAGGGACAGGTTAGAGGATGACCTCTGTTTAATACAGGGACAGGTTAGAGGATGACCTCTGTTTAATACAGGGATAGGTTAGAGGATGACCTCTGTTTAATACAGGGACAGGTTAGAGGATGACCTCTGTTTAATACAGGGACAGGTTAGAGGATGACCTCTGTTTAATACAGGGACAGGTTAGAGGATGACCTCTGTTTAATACAGGGACAGGTTAGAGGATGACCTCTGTTTAATACAGGGACAGGTTAGAGGATGACCTCTGTTTAATACAGGGACAGGTTAGAGGATGACCTCTGTTTAATACGGGGACAGGTTAGAGGATGACTGTTTAATACAGGGACAGGTTAGAGGATGACCTCTGTTTAATACGGGGACAGGTTAGAGGATGACCTCTGTTTAATACAGGGACAGGTTAGAGGATGACCTCTGTTTAATACAGGGACAGGTTAGAGGATGACCTCTGTTTAATACAGGGACAGGTTAGAGGATGACTGTTTAATACAGGGACAGGTTAGAGGATGACTGTTTAATACAGGGACAGGTTAGAGGATGACCTCTGTTTAATACAGGGACAGGTTAGAGGATGACCTCTGTTTAATACAGGGACAGGTTAGAGGATGACCTCTGTTTAATACAGGGACAGGTTAGAGGATGAACTCTGTTTAATACAGGGACAGGTTAGAGGATGACCTCTGTTTAATACAGGGACAGGTTAGAGGATGACCTCTGTTTAATACGGGGACAGGTTAGAGGATGACCTCTGTTTAATACAGGGACAGGTTAGAGGATGACCTCTGTTTAATACAGGGACAGGTTAGAGGATGACCTCTGTTTAATACAGGGACAGGTTAGAGGATGGCCTCTGTTTAATACAGGGACAGGTTAGAGGATGACCTCTGTTTAATACAGGGACAGGTTAGAGGATGACCTCTGTTTAATACAGGGACAGGTTAGAGGATGACTGTTTAATACAGGGACAGGTTAGAGGATGACCTCTGTTTAATACAGGGATAGGTTAGAGGATGACCTCTGTTTAATACAGGGACAGGTTAGAGGATGACCTCTGTTTAATACAGGGACAGGTTCGAGGATGACCTCTGTTTAATACAGGGACAGGTTAGAGGATGACCTCTGTTTAATACAGGGACAGGTTAGAGGATGACCTCTGTTTAATACAGGGACAGGTTAGAGGATGACCTCTGTTTAATACAGGGACAGGTTAGAGGATGACCTCTGTTTAATACAGGGACAGGTTAGAGGATGACCTCTGTTTAATACAGGGACAGGTTAGAGGATGACCTCTGTTTAATACAGCCCCCCCCCCTCCCCCCCACACACACTGTCCTCCCCCTTCCCTACACTGTCCTCCCCCTTCCCTACACTGTCCTCCCCCTCCCCACCACACTGTCCTCCCTCCCCCTCCCCCCACACGCCCCCCCCCCCCCCACACACACACTGTCCTCCCCCCCACACATACACACTCTCCCAGTGTCCCCTCCCTCCTGTGACCTTTGCTCACACACTCTTCCACAGGAATGTCTACAACCCAATCCAGATGCTCACCCTGACCCCTCCACCCCACTACCTCCCTCCGGCCACTGCCCTCTAGCCCCCCCTGGCCAGCACCTCCCAATCGCTATGGACCTTGCAGCCCCACTGCATGACCCCCCCCCCCCCCCCCCCCTCTCAGCCCATCAGCCCCCACTCAGTTCCACTTTACACACACACACACACACACACAAACACAAACACACACAGAAACACAGAGTACATTTTGACAGAATTCTGCATGCGGCGTCTCAATTGGGTGTTTGTCCCATTTTGTGAATTATTGGTTGGTGAGTGTACCCCAGACCTCACAACCATAGAGAGCAACTCTCTCTCTCTCTCTCTCTTTCTCTCTCACTCTCTCTCTCTCTATGTCTCTCTTAATTCAATTTCAATGTCTCTCTCTGTCCCTCTCTCTCTCTCTCCTCCCTCAGTCACAGTACTGTCTATATTTCTGCCACACAGCTCTAATACACACACTGATCTACTCCTGCCCCCAGCTAACACATAAACAAACACACACACAAGCAATTATCCTACTGTAATTTCCACAAATCCTGCCCCGGCTTCTCTCTCCCTCTCCTTTCTCTCTCTCTCTCTCTCTCTCGCTCTCTCTCTAAAACACACAGTAATTTCCACAAATCCTGCACCGGCTTCTCTCTCCCTCTCCTTTCTCTCTCTCTCTCTCTCTCTCTCTCGCTCTCTCTCTAAAACACACACTCACTCTCTCTCTCTTTCTCTCTCTCTCTCTCTGTCACACACACACCCCCACACATACTCACACTCACTCACTCATACACATACTCACACAAACACAGAGCTGCGCAGCGACGGTGCAGAACTGAATGGTGGTCTTTGAGAGCGAGTTTGGCCAGGGGCCACATGAGGAGAAGCTGTGTCTGGGAGGGGTCACCAAGTTCAGCCACCCCACCGCCACAACCCAGCCCAGGGGGATAACAGGCCTGATCAGCAGGAGATAGCAGGGGATGACACACACACAGGAGGTAAAACACACACACAGAGAGAGGAACACACACACCCACATACACACACACAGGAGGGAAAACACACACACAGAGCGGAACACACACACCCACATACACACACACAGGAGGGAAAACACACACACAGAGTGGAACACACACACCCACATACACACACACAGGAGGGAAAACACACACACACAGAGCGGAACACACACACCCACATACACACACACAGGAGGGAAAACACACACACACAGAGAGCGGGGCATACACAAACAGAGCGGGACACACACACACACATACACACACACAGGAGGGAAAACACACAGAGAGCGGGACACACACACACAAAGAGCACTCAACTAATATCTACACACAAACTCTGCAGAGAATACCACAAGACCTGTGTTCTAATCTAAAGACACAAATAACTGATATTTGGAGCACTGTAACATAACCTAGTGGAGACCTGTAACATAACCTAGTGGAGACCTGTAACATAACCTAGTGGAGACCTGTAACATAACCTAGAGGAGACCTGTAACATAACCTAGGGGAGACCTGTAACATAACCTAGAGGAGACCTGTAACATAACCTAGTGGAGATCTGTAACATAACCTAGTGGAGACCTGTAACATAACCTAGTGGAGACCTGTAACATAACCTAGTGGAGACCTGTAACATAACCTAGTGGAGACCTGTAACATAACCTAGTGGAGATATGTAACCTAGTGGAGACCTGTAACATAACCTAGTGGAGACCTGAGGCATAACCTAGTGGAGACCTGTAACATAACCTAGTGGAGACCTGTAACATAACCTAGTGGAGACCTGTAACATAACCTAGAGGAGACCTGTAACATAACCTAGTGGAGACCTGTAACATAACCTAGTGGAGACCTGTAACATAACCTAGTGGAGATCTGTAACCTAGTGGAGACCTGTAACATAACCTAGTGGAGACCTGTAACATAACCTAGTGGAGACCTGTAACATAACCTAGAGGAGACCTGTAACATAACCTAGTGGAGACCTGTAACATAACCTAGTGGAGATCTGTAACATAACCTAGTGGAGACCTGTAACATAACCTAGTGGAGACCTGTAACATAACCTAGTGGAGACCTGTAACATAACCTAGTGGAGACCTGTAACATAACCTAGTGGAGACCTGTAACATAACCTAGTGGAGACCTGTAACATAACCTAGGGGAGACCTGTAACATAACATAGAGGAGACCTGTAACATAACCTAGTGGAGATCTGTAACATAACCTAGTGGAGACCTGTAACATAACCTAGTGGAGACCTGTAACATAACCTAGTGGAGACCTGTAACATAACCTAGTGGAGACCTGTAACATAACCTAGTGGAGACCTGTAACATAACCTAGTGGAGACCTGTAACATAACCTAGTGGAGATATGTAACCTAGTGGAGACCTGTAACATAACCTAGTGGAGACCTGAGGCATAACCTAGTGGAGACCTGTAACATAACCTAGTGGAGACCTGTAACATAACCTAGTGGAGACCTGTAACATAACCTAGTGGAGACCTGTAACATAACCTAGTGGAGATCTGTAACCTAGTGGAGACCTGTAACATAACCTAGTGGAGACCTGTAACATAACCTAGTGGAGACCTGTAACATAACCTAGTGGAGTACAGGAACATAACCTAGTGGAGACCTGTAACATAACCTAGTGGAGACCTGTAACATAACCTAGTGGAGACCTGTAACATAACCTAGAGGAGACCTGTAACATAACCTAGTGGAGACCTCTAACATAACCTAGTGGAGACCTGTAACATAACCTAGTGGAGACCTGTAACATAACCTAGTGGAGACCTGTAACATAACCTAGTGGAGACCTGTAACATAACCTAGTGGAGACCTGTAACATAACCTAGTGGAGACCTGTAACATAACCTAGTCAGATGTAAGTGGAGGGGAGTCCTTCATACATTTTTCAAAGCACAGCAATACAAACCATATGTGTTGGAGGTACAGATCATAATGTCTTGCTGATGAAAGGTACATTGGTAATATGAGGTACAGATCATAATGTCTTGCTGATGAAAGGTACATTGGTAATATGAGGTACAGATCATAATGTCTTGCTGATGAAAGGTACATTGGTAATATGAGGTACAGATCATAATGTCTTGCTGATGAAAGGTGCATTGGTAATATGAGGTACAGATCATAATGTCTTGCTGCTGAAAGGTACATTGGTAATATGAGGTACAGATCATAATGCCTTGCTGCAGAAAGGTGCATTGGTAATATGAGGTACAGATCATAATGTCTTGCTGCTGAAAGGTACATTGGTAATATGAGGTACAGATCATAATGTCTTGCTGCAGAAAGGTACATTGGTAATATGAGGTACAGATCATAATGTCTTGCTGCTGAAAGGTACATTGGTAATATGAGGTACAGATCATAATGTCTTGCTGCTGAAAGGTACATTGGTAATATGAGGTACAGATCATAATGTCTTGCTGCTGAAAGGTACATTGGTAATATGAGGTACAGATCATAATGCCTTGCTGCTGAAAGGTACATTGGTAATATGAGGTACAGATCATAATGTCTTGCTGCTGAAAGGTACATTGGTAATATGAGGTACAGATCATAATGTCTTGCTGCTGAAAGGTGCATTGGTAATATGAGGTACAGATCATAATGTCTTGCTGCTGAAAGGTACATTGGTAATATGAGGTACAGATCATAATGCCTTGCTGATGAAAGGTGCATTGGTAATATGAGGTACAGATCATAATGTCTTGCTGCAGAAAGGTGCATTGGTAATATGAGGTACAGATCATAATGTCTTGCTGCTGAAAGGTACATTGGTAATATGAGGTACAGATCATAATGTCTTGCTGCTGAAAGGTGCATTGGTAATATGAGGTACAGATCATAATGCCTTGCTGCTGAAAGGTACATTGGTAATATGAGGTACAGATCATAATGCCTTGCTGCTGAAAGGTACATTGGTAATATGAGGTACAGATCATAATGTCTTGCTGCTGAAAGGTACATTGGTAATATGAGGTACAGATCATAATGTCTTGCTGCTGAAAGGTACATTGGTAATATGAGGTACAGATCATAATGTCTTGCTGCTGAAAGGTACATTGGTAATATGAGGTACAGATCATAATGTCTTGCTGCTGAAAGGTACATTGGTAATATGAGGTACAGATCATAATGCCTTGCTGCTGAAAGGTGCATTGGTAATATGAGGTACAGATCATAATGTCTTGCTGCAGAAAGGTGCATTGGTAATATGAGGTACAGATCATAATGTCTTGCTGCTGAAAGGTACATTGGTAATATGAGGTACAGATCATAATGCCTTGCTGCTGAAAGGTACATTGGTAATATGAGGTACAGATCATAATGTCTTGCTGCTGAAAGGTACATTGGTAATATGAGGTACAGATCATAATGTCTTGCTGCTGAAAGGTACATTGGTAATATGAGGTACAGATCATAATGTCTTGCTGCAGAAAGGTGCATTGGTAATATGAGGTACAGATCATAATGTCTTGCTGCAGAAAGGTGCATTGGTAATATGAGGTACAGATCATAATGTCTTGCTGCTGAAAGGTACATTGGTAATATGAGGTACAGATCATAATGTCTTGCTGCTGAAAGGTGCATTGGTAATATGAGGTACAGATCATAATGTCTTGCTGATGAAAGGTACATTGGTAATATGAGGTACAGATCATAATGTCTTGCTGCAGAAAGGTGCATTGGTAATATGAGGTACAGATCATAATGTCTTGCTGATGAAAGGTGCATTGGTAATATGAGGTACAGATCATAATGTCTTGCTGATGAAAGGTGCATTGGTAATATGAGGTACAGATCATAATGTCTTGCTGCAGGAAGGTGCATTGGTAATATGAGGTACAGATCATAATGTCTTGCTGATGAAAGGTGCATTGGTAATATGAAATACTCTCTCGCAAGGTGACGCCAACTGCCAAGTTCATTAGGAAATGTCTAATCATGAAATACCCATAAAACGTACAGACAACATATAACCAAAAAGTATACACAGAATGACATTGTTACTGATGGCATTCTGCCCATGGTCGGGTTGGTATCAGGTCAGTAAGAGAAGTTAATATACAATCTGTTGTATCTCCTGTCTCTTGCTGTCTGGCTCACTTTCAGAGCAATCAGGTCACATTGGTGGGCACTAGAACCTATCCTTTCAAAGGACACTAGCCCCACCCTAGATCATAACCCTAATAACTTATGTGGGGCTAAACCACGCCTACCACCCCTCTGATTGGTTCTTTGGTCATTTGAGTCCTTCCCGAGGATTTGTTTTAATACTGACTCACCTGTATAATGTCTTGATGTTCCCAGAGGTAGAGTAGTAGTAGGAGATAGGTATAGCCTTCGCAAGAACTTAGTTAATCATTTTCATGTGTTTGATATCTAATTCAGAGTAATGTCCTACAGTGACCTGTGTCTCCCACCTTGAAAGTGTGTGTGTGTACGTGTGTACATGTGTGTTCTCTGTCCTGACAGATTCCAACAGCTTATATCTGTCTAACCCCACATATGTCAACACCACAAGGTAATCACCTGCTTCATACACACTCCAGCCACAGACTGATAAACACACACAAAATCACATGATGTTTGAATAAGAGTGTGTTGTAACCTGACCAATGAGGTAGAAGATGGATAAGAATGGATAGTGGATACCAGACCTGCATTCAAATAGTATTTGAATACTAATAATTTAAACTTTAGCCGTGCTTGATTGAGCTTATCACACTCACGGAAAGTGTGCCACAAATGCCCTGGCTCCGTCTCCCTCCCTTCTCCCTCTGTCTGCTTCTCTGACCTCCTGAGAGTCTGAGTACATGTGGTAACTTCATCAAGCATCTGCCAGCAGAGTAGATCTCCCTCTGTCTGCTTCTCTGACCTCCTGAGGGTCTGGGTACATGTGATAACTTCATCAAGCCTCTGCCAGCAGAGTAGATCTCCCTCTGTCTGCTTCTATGACCTCCTGAGTGTCTGGGTACATGTGGTAACTTCATCAAGCCTCTCCCAGCAGAGTAGATCTCCCTCTGTCTGTCTGCTTCTCTGACCTCCTGAGAGTCTGAGTACATGTGGGAACTTCATCAAGCCTCTCCCAGCAGAGTAGATCTCCCTCTGTCTGTCTGCTTCTCTGACCTCCTGGGAGTCTGGGTACATGTGGTAACTTCATCAAGCCTCAGCCAGCAGAGTAGATCTCCCTCTGTCTGCTTCTCTGACCTACTGAGAGTCTGGGTACATGTGGGAACTTCATCAAGCCTCTCCCAGCAGAGTAGATCTCCCTCTGTCTGTCTGCTTCTCTGACCTCCTGAGAGTCTGGGTACATGTGGTAACTTCATCAAGCCTCAGCCAGCAGAGTAGATCTCCCTCTGTCTGCTTCTCTGACCTCCTGAGAGTCTGGGTACATGTGGTAACTTCATCAAGCCTCGGCCAGCAGAGTAGATCTCCCTCTGTCTGCTTCTCTGACCTCCTGAGAGTCAGAGTACATGTGATAACTTCATCAAGCCTCTCCCAGCAGAGTAGATCTCTCTCTAAGTTGTGTAACTCACATCACACACTGCCAACATGTTTAAGTTTATGTTTGTTTATGTAGCAGAAAGCCCCCCGTCATCCCCTTTAAACGGTCAAATCCCTCCCTGTGATTGCCTAGTCACTTTAGCCCTATACATATCTACCTGTTTCACTCCAGTATCCCTGCACATTGTAAATATGGTATTGGAACTGACCCTGTATATAACTTCTTACTTTCTCCTGTTCTTCTTATGTTTTATTTCAGTGTGTTTCTGTTCTACCTCGTGTTGTTTGTAGTGTTAAATTGATATTGAATACTGCATTGTTGGGTTTAGAGCTGGCAAGAAAGGCTGTACTTATGCACGTGAAATTAAAACTGGAAAACGTCCCTGACCCCCCCATCAGATCCCTTCCTGTGGCTGATGGTCCTATCACTGTGCTCTGTTCTCCGTGCTGCCTGGGGCAGAATCCACTGTGGGGGTCTGGACACAAAAGCCCCTCTTATATCCCACACACCCCAGTAGCTCCACGTGTAAACCATTACAAGATCTGACCTGAGGACAGATGCTATACATCATCTTCTCTTCCCCTTTTTTTTCCTAGCCCAACCCTGCTAACATTAGCCTGGTCTCAGATCTGTCTGTGCTGTCTTGCCAACTCCTATGGTTATTTACGCCAAACAGTGACAATAACCATAGGAGTTAGCAAGCTGTCACCCTATAAACTGAGCAATCCAACAGTGGTACAGTCCAGGCTGTCATACAGGCTGGGTTGGAATGTTGCAATACCCTGGAAAAAAGAGGGGGGTGATGGAGAGACATTCTAAGGATACTGTTAAAGCTGTATCTATAAAATGTCTCAAAGAGTCCTATGTAACAGTTCACTGTACATGACAGCAATCATCTCTCACGAATAGAATGATGAATAGCATGTGATCGTCCCTTTAGAAATACTAGGCACATTCAGAGCAACTATAAAATAGTCCCCTCTTGAGTTCCGCCGGGCCATGCTGTTCTCATGTCCCCGTTTAGTACTAGAGGGTATGTTGAACAAGTGAATCAGTGGTGCTGGAAATGAATGACTCCGCTGCATGTTGATTCACCTCAGGATACCCTCTCTTTACAGTAATGACTTTGGAGAAGGGCCCTGGCTGGAAGTGAGTCAGTGTGGATTCTAGAACCAGCGGAGGTCAGAAGGAAGGGGGAGCTAGCTGGCCCTGTGTGTGTTTCTGTGTGTGTGTGTGTGTGTGTGTGTGTGTGTGTGTGTGTGTGTGTGTGTGTGTGTGTACGGCCCAGTCAGTGATTTAGGAGGGGGCAGTGGCGGGATGGCGGGAGGCTGTGAAGTTTGGGGAAGGGGTGTTGCTCGGCCCCTGTGCAGACTTCCTCACTCAGCCGTGGGGTCGCTAGCCTCTTTGAAAGGCAGCTTTGTGCCCCTCCGAAGCCCCCCCTCTCGCCCCTGCCAAGGCAAAGCAAACACAGGCTGTAACAGCTGAATGAGAGCGAGGGGGGTGAGGAGAGTGAATGAGAGGTCTGTGTCTCCTCTGTTTTACCTCCCTTTCCCATCCTATTCCAGGTTATTTTCTACCTCCCCTGTAAGGAAGTACCGAACTCAACACACTTCCCTTTGGCGCTTTGGAAAGGTGAGGTGGAGGGTGGGGAGAGGTAATGCATATGCTGGGTGGTGGGCAAGTCAGAGCGATGGTTGGGTGAGGTGGGGTGACATGGGGGGAGAGGTGGGAGGTAACATGGGGGAGAGGTGGAAGGTCACATGGGGGAGAGGTAGAAGGTCACATGGGGGGAGAGGTGGAAGGTCACATGGGGGAGAGGTAGAAGGTGACATGGGGGAGAGTTGGAAGCTCACATGGGGGGGAGGTGGAAGGTGACATAGGGAGATGTGGAAGCTGACATGGGGGGAGAGGTGGAAGGTAACATGGGGGAGAGGTGGAAGGTGACATTGGGGAGAGGTGGAAGGTCACATGGGGGAGATTTGGAAGGTCACATGGGGGAGAGGTGGAAAATCACATGGGGGGTGGGGTGGAATGTCACATGGGGGGTGAGGTGGAAGGTAACATGGGGGAGAGGTGGAATGTCACATGGGGGGTGAGGTGGAAGGTCACATGGGGGAGGGGTGGAAGTTGACATAGGGGAGAGGTAGAAGGTGACATGGGGGGAGAGGTGGAAGGTGCATGGGGGAGAGGTGGAAGGTGACATGGGGGAGAGGTAGAAGGTGACATAGGGGAGAGGTAGAAGGTGACATGGGGGAGAGGTGGAAGGTCACATGGGGGGAGAGGTGGAAGGTGACATAGGGGAGAGGTAGAAGGTGACATAGGGGAGAGGTGGAAGGTGACATGGGGGAGAAGTGGAAGGTGACATAGGGGACAGGTAGAAGGTGACATAGGGGAGAGGTGGAAGGTGACATGGGGAGAGGTGGAAGGTAACATGGGGGAGAGGTGGAAGGTCACATGGGGGGTGAGGTTGAAGATCACATGGGGGGAGGGGTGGAAGTTGACATAGGGGAGAGGTAGAAGGTGACATGGGGGAGAGGTGGAAGGTCACATGGGGGGAGAGGTGGAAGGTGACATAGGGGAGAGGTAGAAGGTGACATAGGGGAGAGGTGGAAGGTCACATGGGGGGAGAGGTGGAAGGTGTCATAGGGGAGAGGTGGAAGGTCACATGGGGGGAGAGGTGGAAGGTGACATAGGGGAGAGGTAGAAGGTAACATAGGGGAGAGGTAGAAGGTGACATAGGGGAGAGGTGGAAGGTGACATGGGGGAGAGGTGGGGAGAGGTGGAAGGTAACATGGGGGAGAAGTGGAAGGTGACATGGGGAGAGGTGGAAGGTAACATGGGGGAGAAGTGGAAGGTGACATAGGGGAGAGGTAGAAGGTGACATAGGGGAGAGGTGGAAGGTGACATGGGGAGAGGTGGAAGGTAACATGGGGAGAGGTGGAAGGTAACATGGGGGAGAGATGGAAGGTCACATGGGGGAGAGGTGGAAGGTGACATGGGGGGAGGTGGAAGGTGACATATGGGGGAGAGGTGGAAGGTCACATGGGGGAGAGGTGGAAGGTAACATGGGGGAGAGGTGGAAGGTCACATGGGGGAGTGGTGGAAGGTGACATGGGGGGAGGTGGAAGGTGACATATGGGGGAGAGGTGGAAGGTCACATGGGGGAGAGGTGGAAGATAACATGGGGGAGAGGTGGAAGGTGATCTATGGGGGAGAGGTGGAAGGTCACATGGAGGAGAGGTAGAAGATGACATAGGGGAGAGGTGGAGGGTAACATGGGGGGAGGTGGAAGATGACATGGGGGGAGGTAGAAGGTGACATGGGGGAGAGGTGGAAGATCACATGGGGGGAGGTAGAAGGTGACATGGGGGAGAGGTGGAAGGTGGCATGGGTCAGAGGTGGAAAGTGACATGGGGGGAGAGGTGGAAGGTCACATGGGGGAGAGGTGGAAGGTGACATGGGGGAGAGGTGGAAGGTGACATGGGGGAGAGGTGGAAGGTGATATGGGGGGAGAGGTGATAGATGCATGGGGGAGAGGTGGAAGGTGACATGGGGGGAGAGGTGAAAGGTGCATGCGGGAGGGGTGAGGGTGAGGTGGGTGGTGGGTGGGAGCTAGATTAGGTGAAGGGTCAGGAGGATGTAGTGGGATGGGGTGTTTCAACACCTCTACTGTTCCAGGCTGGATCAGAGATGACCTCTGACCCTGCTCTGACCTACTGATCTTTACCCTATTATATCAGATTAGATATACACTTAGTGTTATATTTCAGTGTACCAAGACACTGTGGATACTGGAGTAGGTTCTGAGAGAAATGAATCTATGGTATAACAAGACCAAAATTATGTGTGTGTGTGTGTGTGTGTGTGTGTGTGTGTGTGTGTGTGTGTGTGTGTGTGTGTGTGTGTGTGTGTGTGTGTGTGTGTGTGTGTGTGTGTGTGTGTGTGTGTGTGTGTGTGTGTGTGTGTGTGTGTGTGTGTGTGTGTGTGTGTGTGTGTGTGTGTGTGTGTGTGAGATCATAACCCCGTCTCTGAGCCTGATTTTAACTGATTCCCCTCCTGCTGTGGCCCGCAAGAGGGACCTCTCTCAGTGCTTCCACACACACTGGCTGTGATCCTATCCCACAATCCAAGGCCTTAGAGGGAGGTCCTCCTGTGTCCTAGTCCTGGTTCTCACACACATTCACAGAAGCAGCTGAACTGTTGACTTCTTCCCTCAGCCCCAACCACCATTATCTTATGTTATCTGGAAGGGATTACTCTCTAGTTCAACCCTCTTGCATTAGTTATGATAACATTTATGGGTCAGCCATAAAGTGGAGGTCTATAATATAATATAAGTGTCCTCATCTGGGAGCAGTCTCTTTGCAGTTTCCATGAGGTTTTAGTGTTAGCAATGGCACTGAGTGAAACTTTTTTATTTAACCTTTATTTAACTAGGCAAGTCAGGTAAGAACAAATTCTTATTTACAATGACAGCCTAGGAACAGCTTTGTTCAGGGGCAGCATGACAGCCTTGTTCAGAGGCAGCATGACAGCCTTGTTCAGGGGCAGCATGACAGCCTTGTTCAGGGGCAGCATGACAGCCTTGTTCAGGGGCAGCATGACAGCCTTGTTCAGGGGCAGCATGACAGCCTTGTTCAGGGGCAGCATGACAGCCTTGTTCAGGGGCAGCATGACAGCCTTGTTCAGGGGCAGCATGACAGCCTTGTTCAGAGGCAGCATGACAGCCTTGTTCAGGGGCAGCATGACAGCCTTGTTCAGGGGCAGCATGACAGATTTTTATCAGCTTGGGGATTCTTGCAACCTTTCTGTTACTGGCCCAATGCTCTAACCACCAGGCTACCTGTCTCTAACCACCAGGCTACCTGTCTCTAACCACCAGGCTACCTGTCTCTAACCACCAGGCTACCTGTCTCTAACCACCAGGCTACCTGTTTATAACCAAAAGGCTACCTGTCTCTAACCACCAGGCTACCTGTCTCTAACCACCGAGCTACCTGTCTCTAACCACTAGGCTACCTGTCTCTAACCACTAGGCTACCTGTCTCTAACCACCAGGCTACCTGTCTCTAACAACCAGGCTACCTGTCTCTAACTACCAGGCTACCTGTCTCTAACCACCAGGCTACCTGTCTCTAACCACTAGGCTACCTGTCTCTAACAACCAGGCTACCTGTCTCTAACTACCAGGCTACCTGTCTCTAACCACCAGGCTACCTGTCACTAACCACCAGAATACCTGTCTCTAACCACCAGGCTACCTGCCTCTAACCACCAGGCTACCTGTCTCTAACCACCAGGCTACCTGTCTCTAACCACTAGGCTACCTGTCTCTAACCACCAGGCTACCTGTCTCTAACCACCAGGCTACCTGCCTCTAACCACCAGACTACCTGTCTCTAACCACCAGGCTACCTGTCTCTAACCACCGGGCTACCTGTCTCTAACCACCGGGCTACCTGTCTCTAACCACCAGGCTACCTGTCTCTAACCACTAGGCCACCTGTCTCTAACCACCAGGCTACCTGTCTCTAACCACCGGGCTACCTGTCTCTAACCACCAGGCTACCTGTCTCTAACCACTAGGCCACCTGTCTCTAACCACTAGGCTACCTGTCTCTAACCACCGGGCTACCTGTCTCTAACCACTAGGCTACCTGTCTCTAACCACCAGGCTACCTGCCTCTAACCACCAGGCTACCTGCCTCTAACCACCGGGCTACCTGTCTCTAACCACCAGGCTACCTGCCTCTAACCACTAGGCTACCTGTCTCTAACCACTAGACTACCTGTCTCTAACCACTAGGCTACCTGTCTCTAACCACTAGACTACCTGTCTCTAACCACTAGACTACCTGTCTCTAACCACTAGGCTACCTGTCTCTAACCACCGGGCTACCTGTCTCTAACCACCAGGCTACCTGCCTCTAACCACTAGACTACCTGTCTCTAACCACTAGACTACCTGTCTCTAACCACCAGACTACCTGTCTCTAACCACCAGGCTACCTGCCTCTAACCACCAGGCTACCTGTCTCTAACCACCAGGCTACCTGCCTCTAACCACCAGGCTACCTGCCTCTAACCATCAGGCTACCTGTCTCTAACCATCAGGCTACCTGTCTCTAACCACCAGGCTACCTGCCTCTAACTACCAGGCTACCTGCCTCTAACCACTAGGCTACCTGCCTCTAACCACCAGGCTACCTGTCTTAACCACCAGGCTACCTGCCGCCCCTGAGGTCATTTGACACATAATGGCATCCGTTGTTCACACCTCAAGCAAGTCACTTTGCAGTGGAGCTGTGTCCACACCCTCCCCTAACCCAGACGACGCTGGGCCCGCTGTGCACCGCCTCATGGGTCTCTCAGTCACTGCTGGCTGTGCTCAACTATGATGAGTCTGGTTTAGCCAGGCTGTACACCTAGAACAGGATGCAGTAGATATCTTTAGTAAACATACAAAAAGGTATATCTTGGCCACTAACCTGAGCAAATTCTAGCCTGTACTGTTTTAGCAACTCCTATGGTTATTGTCACGCTAAACAGAGAATGACCAAATAAATCTGTAGCCAGGCTACAATTGGCCTTCCACCATTGAACCCATACGACGGACTTCTCCTTTCTGACGTTTTCTTTTAGTGTCTCACTCTTCCACTTCTCTCTCCCTCTCGCTTCCTCTCACCTTCTCTCCCCCCATCGCTTCCTCTCACCTTCTCTCCCCCCCTCGCTTCCTCTCACCTTCTCTCTCCCTCTCGCTTCCTCTCACCTTCTCTCCCCCCATCGCTTCCTCTCACCTTCTCTCCCCCCCTCGCTTCCTCTCACCTTCTCTCTCCCTCTCACTTCCTCTCACCTTCTCTCCCCCCCTCGCTTCCTCTCACCTTCTCTCCCCCCCTCGCTTCCTCTCACCTTCTCTCTCCCTCTCGCTTCCTCTCACCTTCTCTCCCCCCATCGCTTCCTCTCACCTTCTCTCCCCCCCTCGCTTCCTCTCACCTTCTCTCTCCCTCTCACTTCCTCTCACCTTCTCTCCCCCCTCGCTTCCTCTCACCTTCTCGCTTCCTCTCACCTTCTCTCTCCCTCTCACTTCCTCTCACCTTCTCTCCCCCCCTTGCTTCCTCTCATCTTCTCTCCCCCCCTTCTCCATCCTTCTTTCAGGGCAGGAGTTCTGACTGTCCCCTCCTCCCTGACACATACACACCCAAACCACAACCTCAACATACCCCTCCTCCCTGACACATACACACCCAAACCACAACCTCAACATACCCCTCCTCCCTGACACATACACACCCAAACCACAACATACCCCTCCTCCCTGACACATACACACCCAAACCACAACCTCAACATACCCCTCCTCCCTGACACATACACACCCAAACCATAACCTCAACATACCCCTCCTCCCTGACACATACACACCCAAACCACAACCTCAACATACCCCTCCTCCCCTGTCCCATCACTCAACAATGACACGCACACACACACTGAGTTGAGAGATGTTTTTCTTCTCAGCCAGCCACCTCCTCAGATAGGAAACCTCAGTTTCCCCTCAGCCTTCACTGGGCCTCTCTCTCTTTCTCTCTCTTTCCCCTCTCAGTCTCTCTCTCCCCCTCTTTCTGACTTTCCTTTCCCTTTCTCACAATTGTTTTCTCTAATTTTCTCTGCCCTCTCTCCTCCTGTCTTTTATTTTTCTCAACACCCTCCCCCTTCCTCCTTCCCTGGATAGTTTGCTATTTCTATTTTTCCATTCTTTCTTTCTCTCTCTCTCTCTCTCTTTTTCATAATTCTCTCTCCTTTATGTCATAATTCTGTAAGTGAACCTTGTCCTTTCTGACCAGACTCCTCCACTCTCTGTTTTCTTCTTTCTGTCAATAAATACCTCACACTTCCTCTTTCTGCCAATACATACATCACACTTCATACATACCTCACACTTATCTTCCTTTTTGTGTCAATACATACCTCACACTTCCTCTTTCTATCAATACATACCTCACACCTCCTCTTTCTGCCAATACATACATCACACTTCATACATACCTCACACTTCTCTTCCTTTTTCTGTCAATACATACCTCACACTTCCTCTTTCTATCAATACATACTTTACACTTCCTCTTTCTGACAATACATACATCACACTTCATACATACCTCACACTTCCCTTCCTTTTTCTGTCAATACATACCTCATACTTCATACATACCTCACACTTCCCTTCCTCTTTCTGTCAATACATACCTCATACTTCTTCTTTCTATCAATATATACCTAACACTTCATACATACCTCACACTTCCCTTCCTCTTTATATCAATACATACCTCACACTTCCTCTTTCTATCAATACATACCTCACACTTCCCTTCCTCTTTATATCAATACATACCTCACACTTCCTCTTTCTATCAATACATACATCACACTTCCTCTTTCTATCAATACATTCCTCACACTTCCTCTTTCCATCAATACATACCTCACACTTCCTTTCAATCAATACATACCTCACACCTCTTTCTATCAATATAAACCTCACACTTCCTCTTTCTATCAATACATACATCACACTTCATCTTTCTATCAATACATACCTCACACTTCCTCTTTCTATCAATACATACCTCACAACTCCTCTTTCTATCAATACATACCTCACACTTCATGTCCTCTTTCTATCAATATATACATCACACTTCCTCTTGCTATCAATACATACCTCACACTTCCCCTCCTCTTTCTATCAATACATACATCACACTTCCTCTTTCTATCAATACATACATCACACTTCCTCTTTCTATCAATACATACCTCACACCTCCTCTTTCTATCAATACATACCTCACACTTCCCCTCCTCTTTCTATCAATACATACCTCACACTTCCTCTTTCTATCAATACATACCTCACACCTCCTCTTTCTATCAATACATACCTCACACTTCCCTTCCTCTTACTATCAATACATACCTCACACTTCCCTTCCTCTTTCTACCAATACCTACCTCACACCTCCTCTTTCTATCAATACATACCTCACACTTCCCTTCCTCTTACTATCAATACATACCTCACACCTCCTCTTTCTATCAATACATACCTCACACTTCCCTTCCTCTTACTATGAATACATACCTCACACTTCCCCTCCTCTTTCTATCAATACATACCTCACACTTCCTCTTTCTATCAATACATACCTCACACCTCCTCTTTCTATCAATACATACCTCACACTTCCCTTCCTCTTACTATCAATACCTACCTCACACTTTTCTTCCTCTTTCTGCCAATTACATGCCTCACACTTCCCTTCCTCTCTCTATCAATACATACCTCACACTTCTCTTCCTCTTTCTGCCAATACATACCTCACACTTTTTTACATACCTCTTCCTCTTTCTATCAATACATACCTCACACTTCATATATACCTCACACTCCCCTTCCTCTTTCTGTCAATACATACCTCATACTTCTTCTTTCTATCAATATATACCTAACACTTCATACATGCCTCACACTTCCCTTCCTCTTTATATCAATACATACCTCACACTTCATCTTTCTATCAATACATACCTCACACTTCCTCTTTCTATCAATACATACATCACACTTCCTCTTTCTATCAATACATTCCTCACACTTCCTCTTTCCATCAATACATACCTCACACTTCCTTTCAAACAATACATACCTCACACCTCTTTCTATCAATATATACCTCACACTTCCTCTTTCTATCAATACATACATCACACTTCATCTTTCTATCAATACATACCTCACACTTCCTCTTTCTATCAATACATACCTCACACTTCCCCTCCTCTTTCTATCAATACATACATCACACTTCCTCTTTCTATCAATACATACATCACACTTCCTCTTTCTATCAATACATACCTCACACCTCCACTTTATATCAATACATACCTCACACTTCCCCTCCTCTTTCTATCAATACATACATCACACTTCCTCTTTCTATCAATACATACCTCACACTTCCTCTTTCTATCAATACATACCTCACACCTCCTCTTTCTATCAATACATACCTCACACTTCCCTTCCTCTTACTATCAATACATACCTCACACTTCCCTTCCTCTTTCTACCAATTACATGCCTCACACTTCCCTTCCTCTCTCTATCAATACATACCTCACACTTCCCTTCCTCTTTCTGCCAATACATACCTCACACTTTTTTACATACATCTTCCTCTTTCTATCAATACATACCTCACACTTCATATATACCTCACACTCCCCTTCCTCTTTCTGTCAATACATACCTCACACTTTTTTACATACCTCTTCCTCTTTCTATCAATATATACCTAACACTTCATACATGCCTCACACTTCCCTTCCTCTTTATATCAATACATACCTCACACTTCCTCTTTCTATCAATACATATCTCACACTTCCTCTTTCTATCAATACATACATCACACTTCCTCTTTCTATCAATACATACCTCACACTTCCTCTTTCTATCAATACATACATCACACTTCCTCTTTCTATCAATACATTCCTCACACTTCCTCTTTCTATCAATACATACCTCACACTTTTCTTCCTCTTTCTATCAATACATACCTCACACTTCCTCTTTCTATCAATACATGCCTCACACCTCCTCTTTCTATCAATACATACCTCACACTTCCTCTTTCTATCAATACATACCTCACACCTCCTCTTTCTATCAATACATACCTCACACTTCCTCTTTCTATCAATACATACCTCACACTTCCTCTTTCTATCAATACATACCTCACACCTCCTCTTTATATCAATACATACCTCACACTTCCTCTTTCTATCAATACATACATCACACTTCCTCTTTCTATCAATACATACATCACACTTCCTCGTTCTATCAATACATACCTCACACTTCCCTTCCTCTTTCTGTCAATACATACCTCACACTTCCTCTTTCTATCAATACATACCTCACACCTCCTCTTTATATCAATACATACCTCACACTTCCTCTTTCTATCAATACATGCCTCACACCTCCTCTTTCTATCAATACATACCTCACACTTCCTCTTTCTATCAATACATACCTCACACCTCCTCTTTCTATCAATACATACCTCACACTTCCTCTTTCTATCAATACATACCTCACACTTCCTCTTTCTATCAATACATACCTCACACCTCCTCTTTATATCAATACATACCTCACACTTCCTCTTTCTATCAATACATACATCACACTTCCTCTTTCTATCAATACATACATCACACTTCCTCGTTCTATCAATACATACCTCACACTTCCCTTCCTCTTTCTGCCAATACATACCTAACACTTTCCTTCCTCTTTCTGCCAATACATACCTCACACTTCCCTTCCTCTTTCTATCAATACATACCTCACACTTCCTCTTTCTATCAATACATACCTCACACCTCTTTCTATCAATATATACCTCACACTTCCTCTTTCTATCAATACATACATCACACTTCCTCTTTCTATTAATACATAGCTCACACTTCCTCTTTCTATCAATACATACCTCACACTTCCTCTTTCTATCAATACATACCTCACACCTCCTCTTTCTATCAATACATATCTCACACTTCCCTTCCTCTTTCTACCAATACCTACCTCACACTTTTCTTCCTCTTTCTGCCAATTACATGCCTCACACTTCCCTTCCTCTCTCTATCAATACATACCTCACACTTCCTCTTCTATCAATACATACCACACACCTCCTCTTTCTACCAATACCTACCTCACACTTCCCTTCCTCTCTCTATCAATACATACCTCACACTTCCCTTCCTCTCTCTATCAATACATACCGGGGGGGACTGAAAACAGAGAGAGGGAGGGAGAGAGTTAGTGTTTTTGTTTTTACTATCCTTATGGTAAACATAAGTCCTCACAAGGATAGTAAAACAGGGAAGATTTGGACAAGTGGGGACATTTTGCTGGTCCCCACAAGGGAAAAGGCCATTTTAGGCTTAAGGTTAGGAGTTAGAGTTAAGGTTAGGAGTTAGAGTTAAGGTTAGGAGTTAGAGTTAAGGTTAGGAGTTAGAGTTAAGGTTAGGAGTTAGAGTTAAGGTTAGGAGTTAGAGTTAAGGTTAGGAGTTAGAGTTAAGGTTAGGACTTAGAGTTAAGGTTAGGAGTTAGGGTTAAGGTTAGGAGTTAGAGTTAAGGTTAGGACTTAGAGTTAAGGTTAGGAGTTAGGGTTAAGGTTAGGAGTTAGAGTTAAGGTTAGGAGTTAGAGTTAAGGTTAGGAGTTAGAGTTAAGGTTAGGAGTTAGAGTTAAGGTTAGGAGTTAGAGTTAAGGTTAGGAGTTAGAGTTAAGGTTAGGAGTTAGGGTTAAGGTTAGGAGTTAGAGTTAAGGTTAGGAGTTAGGGTTAAGGTTCGAACACATCGCACTGAATGTGGATCTAGCGTTCGTCTGCCGATCATTCAGCGCATTGAACATTGGGTTGGTTATTTTTCTGAGGGATCAATGGAGGCTGAGAGCTCAGAGAGGTCACCTGCTACGATTCAATGACAGGAAGACAATGACAGGAAGACAACAATGTGAGTAGAGACTAATTATAATAATAAAGCATGCCAACTGGACCAATAAATTAATAGATAAATATATTTTATTTTCTAAGACAACACAACATTGCAGCAACACATGACAACATAGCATGGTAGCAACACAACATGACAACAAGACGGTAGCAACACAACATGGTAGCAGCACAAACATGGTACAAACATGCCTAACAACAGCACAAAGGCCAAGAAGATAAAGACAACAATACATCACGCGAAGCAGCCTCAACTGTCAGTAAGAGTGTCCATGATTGAGACAAAACTGGCCCGTTTGAGTGTTGCTTGCAGCTCGTTCCAGTCGCCAGCTGCAGCGAACTGAAAAGAGGAGCGGCCCAGGGATGTGTGTGCTTTGGGGATCTTTAACAGAATGTGACTGGCAGAACTGGTGTTGTATGTGGAGGATGAGGGCTGCAGTAGGTATCTCAGATAGGGGTTGTGAGGCCTATGAGGGTTTTATAAATAAGCATCAACCAGTGGGTATACAGAGATGACCAGTTTACAGAGTAGTGTAGAGTGCTGTGATGTGTCCTATAAGGAGCATTGGTGGCAAATCTGATGGCTGAATGGTAAATAATACATCATTAATGTAGTAAATAATGATAAATCACACCAAGGGATTAAGTGCTGCCTTTAAGGTTGGGTTTAGGTTAGGGGTTAGGGAAAATAGGATTTTGAATGGGAATCAGTTGTTTGGTCCCGACATGGACAGCAAAACAAACGTGTGTGTGTGTGTGAGATTGAGAGAGAGAGAGAGAGAGAGAGAGAGAGAGAGAGGGAGAAAGAGAAACAGAGGGGACTTACTGCAACAGGAACCCTCTTACTGAGCTACGGATGGCCCCCAGCCAGAACTCTCAGACGGAGGAGAGAGGGAAGGTGGTAGGAGGGAGGAAGGGAGGTAGAAGAAGGAGAGAGAGGGAGTGAGAGATGACAGTAGAGCGTGAGAGAGAGTAGGAGGGCCCGTGTAGTGGATTTAGTTGTCAAAGGCCAGCACTAACTTGGAATGGGGGGGCAACATGTCTCTTTCAGGCCCAGTATCACTGTTAGACCCAAACAGAGAGCTAGTCTGAGAACAGTGGATTGGCAGTGTTTTCACACTCTGACTGAGTCTGCCAAGGCCTGGGTTACAACACACTGCCTGACCTGACTTGACTCAGGGGCAGGAGGGAGGTGGTAAGGGGTAAATACTGTATATAGAAATGGTAGACATAGGTATTATTGACAAAAAGGAGAGAGACAGAGAGAGAGAAAAGGTGGGGAGAGGGTAGGGGTAGCAGCCAGGACTGTGGTCTTCAGTTCTGGCTTCGGGCGAGGAAACTTCTTCTCCCAGGCAGCAGCAGACACTTTTATTAACTGAGATCTGTCGTGTGTGTGTGTCTCAAAATGAATACTTTCTCCCTTTCACCAAGACTGGACCTGTGATCAGATCTGGTTTCTAGTGTTTGCTTTAGCCTGCCTGGAGTGCCAGATGGGCGGGGTTTGCAGTTTTGGGACTTTTCCATTGCAACAGGCATGCTCAACCAAGCACAGATAAAGTATGCAAAAGTTCAACAAGTATTTGTACCCACGTCTATTTGAAATATCATGTATTATCTTACCTACCTTAAGAAATCCATGTTTTAATACAAAAAGCTTAATCAACCTGTCCACCCACAGTATCACTACCCAAACCATGGTGGTTTGTCAAATATCCTAATACATGCACTCATATGTAAACAGTCAGCCCCCTGGGTAGGCGAGTCACTGCTATGCAGATGCTTACCTTCACTAACGCTAGCTAGCGATTTAAGCTAGAGGTCGACCGATTATGATTTTTCAACGCCGATACCGATTATTGGAGGACCAAAAAAGCCGATACCGATTAATCGGACGGTTTTTATTTTAATTTTAAATGTATTTGTAATAATGACAATTCCAACAAAACTGAATTAACACTTATTTTAACTTAATATAATACATCAATAAAATCAATTTAGCCTCAAATAAATAATGAAACATGTTCAATTTGGTTTAAATAATGCAAAAACAAAGTGTTGGAGAAGAAAGTAAAAGTGCAATATGTGCTATGTAAGAAAGCTAACGTTAACGTTCCTTGCTCAGAACATGAGAACATATGAAAGCTGGTGGTTCCTTTTAACATGAGTCTTCAATATTCCCAGGTAAGAAGTTTTAGGTTGTAGTCATTGTAGGACTATTTCTCTCTATACCATTTGTATTTAATTAACCGTTGACTATTGGATGTTCTTATAGTCACTTTAGTATTGCCAGTGTAACAGTATAGCTTCCGTCCCTCTCCTCGCTCCTCCCTGGGCTCGAACCAGCAACACAACGACAACAGCCACCACATCGAAGCAGCGTTACCCATGCAGAGCAAGGGAAACAACCACCCCAAGGCTCAGAGCGAGTAGCGCGCTCTAACTAGCCAGCCATTTCACTTTGGTCACACCAGCCTCATCTCGGGAGTTGATAGGCTTGAAGTCATAAACAGCGCAATGCTTGACGCACAACGAGGAGCTGCTGGCAAAACGCACGAGAGTGCTGTTTGAATTCATGTTTACGCACCTGCTTCTGCCTACCACCTCTCAGTCAGATACTTAGATACTTGTATGCTTGTATGCTCAGTCAGATTATATGCAACGCAGGACACGCTAGATAATATCTAGTAATATCATCAACCATATGTACAGTGCCTTGCGAAAGTATTCGGCCCCCTTGAACTTTGCGACCTTTTGCCACATTTCAGGCTTCAAACATAAATATATAAAACTGTATTTTTTTGTGAAGAATCAACAACAAGTGGGACACAATCATGAAGTGGAATGACATTTATTGGATATTTCAAACTTTTTTAACAAAATAAAAACTGAAAAATTGGGCGTGCAAAATTATTCAGCCCCCTTAAGTTAATACTTTGTAGTGCCACCTTTTGCTGCGATTACAGCTGTAAGTCGCTTGGGGTATGTCTCTATCAGTTTTGCACATCGAGAGACTGACATTTTTTCCCATTCCTCCTTGCAAAACAGCTCGAGCTCAGTGAGGTTGGATGGAGAGCATTTGTGAACAGCAGTTTTCAGTTCTTTCCACAGATTCTCGATTGGATTCAGGTCTGGACTTTGACTTGGCCATTCTAACACCTGGATATGTTTATTTTTGAACCATTCCATTGTAGATTTTGCTTTATGTTTTGGATCATTGTCTTGTTGGAAGACAAATCTCCGTCCCAGTCTCAGGTCTTTTGCAGACTCCATCAGGTTTTCTTCCAGAATGGTCCTGTATTTGGCTCCATCCATCTTCCCATCAATTTTAACCATCTTCCCTGTCCCTGCTGAAGAAAAGCAGGCCCAAACCATGATGCTGCCACCACCATGTTTGACAGTGGGGATGGTGTGTTCAGCTGTGTTGCTTTTACGCCAAACATAACGTTTTGCATTGTTGCCAAAAAGTTCAATTTTGGTTTAATCTGACCAGAGCACCTTCTTCCACATGTTTGGTGTGTCTCCCAGGTGGCTTGTGGCAAACATTAAACAACACCTTTTATGGATATCTTTAAGAAATGGCTTTCTTCTTGCCACTCTACCATAAAGGCCAGATTTGTGCAATATACGACTGATTGTTGTCCTATGGACAGAGTCTCCCTCCTCAGTTGTAGATCTCTGCAGTTCATCCAGAGTGATCATGGGCCTCTTGGCTGCATCTTTGATCAGTCTTCTCCTTGTATGAGCTGAAAGTGTAGAGGGACGGCCAGATCTTGGTAGATTTGCAGTGGTCTGATACTCCTTCCATTTCAATATTATCGCTTGCACAGTGCTCCTTGGGATGTTTAAATCTTGGGAAATCTTTTTGTATCCAAATCTGGCTTTAAACTTCTTCACAACAGTATCTCGGACCTGCCTGGTGTGTTCCTTGTTCTTCATGATGCTCTCTGCGCTTTTAACGGACCTCTGAGACTATCACAGTGCAGGTGCATTTATACGGAGACTTGATTACACACAGGTGGATTGTATTTATCATCATTAGTCATTTAGGTCAACATTGGATCATTCAGAGATCCTCACTGAACTTCTGGAGAGAGTTTGCTCCTTGTAGAGTGCAACGAGAGAGAGGCAGGTCGTTATTGCGTTGGAGTAGTTAACTGTAAGGTTGCAAGATTGGCCCTAATTACCTTAGGCACATAGTACAACAGTAGTGGAGGCTTTGAAAAGACCTGAGTAATCTGACAATAATGTGGGCTATTTCACAACAAGCCAGTCCCTACTACACACAGAGCACCACACTAAGCAGAATAACAGCAGGAGAGACCACCAGGGAGAGAGGAAGAGAGGGTTGTATTCTACAACCACCTAAAAGGAAAACGATTCCTTTCCACTTCCATA
>NC_143034.1:67691370-67703870 GCF_057628025.1 Oncorhynchus mykiss | reverse complement strand
ATAACACTGGTCCAGAGCAGCCTAGTGTCTAAAGAGGAGTGGGTAGATAACACTGGTCCAGAGCAGCCTAGTGTCTAAAGGGGAGTGGGTAGATAACACTGGTCCAGAGCAGCCTAGTGTCTAAAGAGGAGTGGGTAGATAACACTGGTCCAGAGCAGCCTAGTGTCTAAAGAGGAGTGGGTAGATAACACTGGTCCAGAGCAGCCTAGTGTCTAAAGAGGAGTGGGTAGATAACCACTGGTCCAGAGCAGCCTAGTGTCTAAAGAGGAGTGGGTAGATAACCACTGGTCCAGAGCAGCCTAGTGTCTAAAGAGGAGTGGGTAGATAACCACTGGTCCAGACCAGCCTAGTGTCTAAAGAGGAGTGGGTAGATAACACTGGTCCAGAGCAGCCTAGTGTCTAAAGGGGAGTGGGTGGATAACCACTGGTCCAGAGCAGCCTAGTGTCTAAAGAGGAGTGGGTAGATAACACTGGTCCAGAGCAGCCTAGTGTCTAAAGGGGAGTGGGTGGATAACCACTGGTCCTGAGCAGCCTAGTGTCTAAAGAGGAGTGGGTAGATAACACTGGTCCAGAGCAGCCTAGTGTCTAAAGAGGAGTGGGTAGATAACACTGGTCCAGAGCAGCCTAGTGTCTAAAGAGGAGTGGGTAGATAACCACTGGTCCAGAGCAGCCTAGTGTCTAAAGGGGAGTGGGTAGATAACCACTGGTCCAGAGCAGCCTAGTGTCTAAAGAGGAGTGGGTAGATAACACTGGTCCATAGCAGCCTAGTGTCTAAAGAGGAGTGGGTAGATAACACTGGTCCAGAGCAGCCTAGTGTCTAAAGGGGAGTGGGTGGATAACCACTGGTCCAGAGCAGTCTAGTGTCTAAAGAGGAGTGGGTAGATAACCACTGGTCCAGACCAGCCTAGTGTCTAAAGGGGAGTGGGTAGATAACACTGGTCCAGAGCAGCCTAGTGTCTAAAGAGGAGTGGGTAGATAACACTGGTCCAGAGCAGCCTAGTGTCTAAAGGGGAGTGGGTAGATAACACTGGTCCATAGCAGCCTAGTGTCTAAAGGGGAGTGGGTAGATAACACTGGTCCAGAGCAGCCTAGTGTCTAAAGAGGAGTGGGTAGATAACCACTGGTCCAGACCAGCCTAGTGTCTAAAGGGGGTGGGTAGATAACACTGGTCCAGAGCAGCCTAGTGTCTAAAGGGGAGTGGGTAGATAACACTGGTCCAGAGCAGCCTAGTGTCTAAAGGGGAGTGGGTGGATAACACTGGTCCAGAGCAGCCTAGTGTCTAAAGGGGAGTGGGTGGATAACCACTGGTCCAGAGCAGCCTAGTGTCTAAAGAGGAGTGGGTAGATAACCACTGGTCCAGAGCAGCCTAGTGTCTAAAGGGGAGTGGGTAGATAACACTGGTCCAGAGCAGCCTAGTGTCTAAAGAGGAGTGGGTAGATAACCACTGGTCCAGAGCAGCCTAGTGTCTAAAGGGGAGTGGGTAGATAACACTGGTCCAGAGCAGCCTAGTGTCTAAAGAGGAGTGGGTAGATAACCACTGGTCCAGAGCAGCCTAGTGTCTAAAGGGGAGTGGGCAGATAACACTGGTCCAGAGCAGCCTAGTGTCTAAAGAGGAGTGGGTAGATAACACTGGTCCAGGGTCATATTTTTTATTATTTTATCTTCCTGTTGGGGTTGGGGTAAACTGTTCCTAGATCTGTGGCTAGGGTCAACTTCTACTTCGGAGCGCCTAAAGGGAGATTTGGACAGGTTATTCCTATGACCCCCACTACAGGTACGGGAGCGAAATCCTTTCCTAGGTTCATGCCTTGCAAAGCTGTCAATGGCTGTTCCTATTTATGATGACACATTCATTTAGCTAGCTATTTATAATGAAAGGGAATGGGGATGTTTTTATTTATTTCATTTTTTTATTTAACTAAAGAAACTCAGTTAAAAACAAATTCTTATTTACAATGACGGCCTACCCCGGCCAAACCCGGATGACGCCGGGCCAATTGTGCGCTGCCCTATGGGACTCCCAATCACGGATGTGATATGGCCTGGATTCGAACCAAGGACTGTAGTGACACCCCTTGCACTGAGATGCAGTGCCTTAGACCGCTGCACCACTCGGGAATAACTAGTCAGTTGCACAACTGAACGCATTTAATCAAAATGTGTCTTCTGCATTTTCATTTTTTACATTTTATTTCACCTTTATTTAACCAGGTAGGCCAGTTGAGGACAAGTTCTCATTTACAACTGCGACCTGGCCAAGATAAAGCAAAGCAGTTCGACACATACAACACAGAGTTACACATAAACAAACGTACAGTCAATAACACAACAGAAAAAAGGATCTATAAACAGTGAGTGCAAATGAGGTAAGATAAGGGAGGTAAGGCAATAAATAGGCCATAGTGGCAAAATAATTACAATTAAACACTGGAGTGATAGATGTGCAAATAATGAATGTGCAAGTAGAGATACTGGGGTGCAAAGGAGCAAAAATAAATAACAGTATGGGGATGAGGTAGTTTGATGGGATATTTAGAGATGGGCTATGTACAGGTGCAGTGATCTGTGAGCTGCTCTGACAGCTGCTGCTTAAAGTTAGTGAGGGAGATATGAGTCTCCAGCTTCAGTGATTTTTGCAATTTGTTCCAGTCATTGGCAGCAGAGAACTGGAAGGAAAGACGACCAAAGGAGGAATTGGCTTTGGGGGTGACCTGTGAAATATACCTGCTGGAGCTCGTGCTACGGGTGGGTGTTTCTATGGTGACCAGAGAGCTGAGATAAGGCTTTACCTAGCAAAGACCTATAGATGACCTGGAGCCAGTGGGATTGGAGACGAATATAAAGCGAGGGCCAGCCAACGAGAGCATACAGGTCGCAGTGGTGGGTAGTATATGGGGCTTTGGTGACAAAACAGTGACAAAATGTCACTGTGATAGCAAACTGGATGTAGTCTGAGTAGAGTGTTGGAGGCTATTTTGTAAATGACGTCGCCGAAGTCAAGGATCTGCAGGATAGTCCATTTTAAGAGGGTATGTTGAGCAGCATGAGTGAAGGATGCTTTGTTGCGAAATAGGAAGCCGATTCTAGATTTCATTTTGGATTGGAGATGCTTATTGTGAGTCTGGAAGGAGAGTTTACAGTCTAACCAGACGCCTAGGTATTTTTAGTTGTCCACGTATTCTAAGTCAGAACCGTCCAGAGTAGTGATGATGGACGGGCGGGCAGATACGGGCAGCAATCGGTTGAAGAGCATACATTTAGTTTTACTTGCATTTAAGAACAGTTGGAGGCCACGGAAGGAGAGTTGTATGGCATTGAAGCTCGTCTGGAGGTTAGTTAACACAGTGTCCAAAGAGGGGCCAGAAGTATACAGAATGATGTCGTCTGCGTAGAGGTGGATCAGAGAATCAACAGCAGCAAGATCGACATCATTGATGTATACAGAGAAAAGTCGGCCCGAGAATTGAACCCTGTGGTACCCCCATAGAGACTGCCAGAGGCCCGGACAACAGGCCCTCCGATTTGACACACTGAACTCTATCTGAGAAGTAGTTGGTGAACCAGCTGCACAGTATTGTCTCTTATCGATGGCGGTTATGATATCGTTTAGGAACTTGAGCGTGGCTGAGGTGCACCCATGACCAACTCGGAAACCAGATTGCATAGCGGAGAAGGTACAGTGGGATTCAAAATGGTTGCTGATCTGTTTGTTAACTTGGCGTTCGAAGACCTTAGAAAGGCAGGGTAGGATAGATATAGGTCTGTAGCAGTTTGGGTCTAGAGTGTCTCCCACTTTGAAGAGGGGGATAACCGCGGCAGCTTTCCAATCTTTGGGGATCTCAGACGACACGAAAGAGAGGTTGACCCAACCCCTCTGGTGTGGTTATATGAGGTTTTAGTATACTCCCATTTCTGGAAGATTTTTAGTTAGGTCCCACTTTGGCATCTTTGTGACAAAAGCTTCATGCCTACTTGTTAAATCAGAGTTGAGTGCTCCCATTATGCCCCTCTATCTCTCTCCTGCCATCTCTTTCTCCCTCCATCTGTCCCTCTGCATCTGTCTATTGGCCTTGTTCCTATTCTCTCCCTTTTTATCTCTCTCTTTTTCACTTCCTCCCTCCCCCCTCTCTCTCTCTGTTTCTCTCTTGCTACCCCTCTCTCTCGCTTCCCTCACTCGCTCTTTCGTTCCCTCTAACTGTCTCTCTCGCTCTCGTTCTCTCCTCCCTCTCTCTCTCTCCAGAAGATGAAAGGCTCTCAGTGTTAGGGAGGAGCCTGTCGCTCAGCTGAACTAAGACACAGAAACAGAGACAGATAAAGAGAGAGAGAAAAAAGCTGTCATGTTGACCTTGTCTGGCTGCCAGGCTTTTGGGAGAGGGGGGGGGCAAAGAGGGGGGTATCACTCAGAGAAAACAGGCACCCCGTGTGAGGAGAAGAGAGGAGAAAACAGGCACCCCGTGTGAGGAGAAGAGAGGAGAAGAGAGGAGAAGAGAGGAGAAAACAGGCACCCCGTGTGAGGAGAAAACAGGCGCTCCCGTGTGAGGAGAAGAGAGGAAAAAACAGGCACAGGTAATTTTGATCATAGGTACACTTCAACTATGACGGACAAAATTAGAAAAAAAATCCAGAAAATCACATTGTAGGATTTTTAATGAATTTATTTGCAAATTATGGTGGAAAATAAGTATTTGGTCAATAACAAAATATTTTTTTCTCATTTTGTCCGTCATAGTTGAAGTGTACCTATGATGAAAATTACAGGCCTCTCTCGTCGTTTTAAGTGGGAGAACTTACACAATTGGTGGCTGACTAAATACTTTTTTGCCCCACTGTATCTCCAATGATCCCACAGTACAGTCTGGTTCTCTCCCTCTCTCATTGGAGGCTAAACTATCCCATCCACGTTGACCGCCCAGCCCTCACTCACTGTCTTTCTAACACACACACACACATACATAGAGAAAAACACACGTCAGTTTGTCTGCTAATTACTCTCTGCTGTTTTTGTGTTTCTCCTTCTTCCTGTTTTCTTCTCGTCTCAATATGCTTTGCTTTTGGGAGCCTGAAAACACCCACACACACACAAACACATCCTGGCCAGAGCTTCTGCCTCCTGCTGCACATCTGGTGCTCTGTCCCCCCTCTCCTCTCCATGCTGACACTAGGCACTAACGTAGCGTGGCTGGTGCACAGGTGTCTCCCCCTCACCCGGTTCCCCCCAGGGACAGGGCGCGCCGGCCCAGGAATTCTGAACGGGGTAACTTTACACTCTCTTTGTACATTCTACGTGTCCGACCACAGTGAAAGCCCTGGACACCACAGCCACACCCGCGGGGAGCTGCTTCATACAGCTGTAGATCCTATCATGTTACCCTGGCTATTGAAGAAGAACTCAGCTTCCCAGGGAGGGGAGAATGGACCTTGTGTTATTAAGTTGCAGCAGACTTCATTGAAGAATCTCTACAGTTGACCAATCGCAGACGAAGGGGCGTTGACCTCAGCTCGCCTGGAGAAAAAGTGTTGTGTGCACGAACAGCCCAGAAACGAACAGAAAGGAAGAAAAAAGTAGTCCTAATATATGTCTTCTGAACTGTTTGGTCTGGGAAGCATGCGGACGCCTTAAAGCTGCTCTAGTCGGTCTCCGCCCACCAGTCCCCCATTCCTCATGCTGTCACTGCGAGGGTCCAACCTCCTCGCCCCTGGTCCCCCTCCAAACTGGTGCTGAAATATGGCAGGGGGTGTCGTTCCTTATCATGCACAATATCCACTCTTTCCAAACGCTAGTCAGCCCTATTAATCCCCAGGCCAGTGGGCTGTTAACTGCGTGGGAGAGAGAGCAGACTTTGGGAACATTACCCAGTGGCTTACAGCTGGCTGGCTCTCTGGATTTCACCACAGAGGGAGGGAGGGAACATTACGAACAGATCTCATGGAGAGTTCAGCCACAATCGTTGGCCGTTTGCACAGCCGAAGCCTATACCCTTCACATGCTATAACCATCTCCTATATCTCCCCAATCCATAGATTCTTATAGATCCAACACCATTCACCCAAAGCTTAGCCTACAGATGCCTAGCTAGAAGGTCATATCCTCTAGTGTTCAGCAATAGATCCTCCAACCTGAATGGTAACCCCACACAATACTATCTATCCCACACCATACCTTATAATATAGTCATTAGGTGGGTGCTTATATTTGTCCTATTTCACACATGAATACAAGTATGTATTAATATGTATTAATATGTATTAATATGCAAGTGTGAATCAGATCTAGTTTTTTACATATCCCAACTCCCCCTGAGACACCCTTGGAGAGTGGGGTCACGGCCAGGGTCACCTGTGTGATGACTGTTTGACTCCAACAATGTGACTAAAGCCTTAAAACACCACCTGTGAACCCTGAATCTACCCAGAGCAACCCCAGAGCAACTACCCTGTCTCTGTCTGTCTGTCTGTCTGTCTGTCCGTCCGTCCAGAGCAACTACCCTGTCTCTCTCTCTCTGTCTGTCTGTCCGTCCGTCCGTCCATCCGTGTGTGTTCATGCCTGTGAGTGTGTGCGTACGTGTGTGTGTGCGTGCGTTTATGCGTGCCTGTGTGTATGTGAGTGTGTATGTGAGTGTGTGCGTACGTGTTTGTGTGTGCGTGTGCGTGTGCGTGTGCGTGTGTGTATGTGTGTGTGTGTGCGTGCGTGCGTGCGTGCATGCGTGCGTGTGCGTTTATGCGTGCCTGTGTGTTTGTCCTGGTGTTTTAAATGGGTTGGGCAGGTGCCATTCCTCTACATTCCTTCTCTGACCTTGTGCTCATTTCTGCTGTGCTGCCTTCAGGGGAGGTCTGCCTCTGCAAAGCCAACCAGGCAGTGGAGGGTTGTGTGTGTGCGTGCGTACGTACGTATGAGCGTGTGCATCCTTATGTGTGTTTGTGCGATAATCTAGAAAGATCTCTGCAAACATGGGCATTAAAAAAGCTATAATCTGTCTTTCTATCTCTGCTCTGTTCCGCTGGGTTCCATTAAACATACTCTGTATATATTCAGCACCAGAAAAGGAGTTAACACTCCCATACTCTACTCTGCTCTACATGTACAATACTACACACAATACTTAACACACTTCATGTGTGCTGCTTCGGGAAGGAAACATGGAAGAAAGAAAGTGGAACAGTATGGAGCCCTAGAGAGAACGATGCCGGCTCTGACATAGGGAACAGTATGGAGCCCTAGAGAGAACGATGCCGGCTCTGACATAGGGAACAGTATGGAGCCCTAGAGAGAACGATGCCGGCTCTGACATAGGGAACAGTATGGAGCCCTAGAGAGAACGATGCCGGCTCTGACATAGGGAACAGTATGGAGCCCTAGAGAGAACGATGCCGGCTCTGACATAGGGAACAGTATGGAGCCCTAGAGAGAACGATGCCGGCTCTGACATAGGGAACAGTATGGAGCCCTAGAGAGAACGATGCCGGCTCTGACATAGGGAACAGTATGGAGCCCTAGAGAGAACGATGCCGGCTCTGACATAGGGAACAGTATGGAGCCCTAGAGAGAACGATGCCGGCTCTGACATAGGGAACAGTATAGAGACCTAGAGAGAACGATGCCGGCTCTGACATAGGGAACAGTATAGAGACCTAGAGAGAACGATGCCGGCTCTGACATAGGAAACATTATGGAGCCCTAGAGAGAACGATGCAGGCTCTGACATAGGGAACAGTATGGAGCCCTAGAGAGAACGATGCCGGCTCTGACATAGGAAACATTATGGAGACCTAGAGAGAACGATGCAGGCTCTGACATAGGGAACAGTATGGAGCCCTAGAGAGAACGATGTTGGCTCTGACACAGGGAACAGTATGGAGACCTAGAGAGAACGATGCAGGCTCTGACATAGGAAACATTATGGAGACCTAGAGAGAACGATGCCGGCTCTGACATAGGAAACATTATGGAGACCTAGAGAGAACGATGTTGGCTCTGACATAGGAAACATTATGGAGACCTAGAGAGAACGATGCCGGCTCTGACATAGGAAACATTATGGAGACCTAGAGAGAACAATGCCGGCTCTGACATAGGAAACATTATGGAGACCTAGAGAGAATGATGCCGGCTCTGACATAGGAAACATTATGGAGCCCTAGAGAGAACGATGCCGGCTCTGACATAGGAAACATTATGGAGCCCTAGAGAGAACGATGCCGGCTCTGACATAGGAAACATTATGGAGACCTAGAGAGAACGATGCCGGCTCTGACATAGGAAACATTATGGAGACCTAGAGAGAACGATGCCGGCTCTGACATAGGGAACAGTATAGAGCCCTAGAGAGAACGATGCCGGCTCTGACATAGGAAACATTATGGAGACCTAGAGAGAACGATGCCGGCTCTGACATAGGGAACAGTATAGAGCCCTAGAGAGAACGATGCCGGCTCTGACATAGGAAACATTATGGAGACCTAGAGAGAACGATGCAGGCTCTGACATAGGGAACAGTATGGAGCCCTAGAGAGAACGATGCAGGCTCTGACATAGGAAACATTATGGAGACCTAGAGAGAACGATGCAGGCTCTGACATAGGGAACAGTATAGAGCCCTAGAGAGAACGATGCCGGCTCTGACATATTTATGTGTTTTAAAAAAGAGCAGTGTTTTCTACTGGATTGCAGCCGGGTGCTGGACAGAGCTTTGGATCTCCAACGTTATGAGAGTGTGAGTCAGCTGACAGTGTTGAAGAGTGGGAGGAGGACGGAAGTGAACAGTCACTTCCGGTATCTAGTGTTCTCACTAGCTCAGCATCAGCTGGTTAGTAGGCTGAGTAGGTGTCCACCCATCACCGAACGCTGACGTGAAAGGGACTGTCCTTTCTAGTCATACTATTTCTATGGCAACATCTGCACCGCATATTCTGATGAATGCTATTTTTCAGAAATAAACATATGTCGATTTTGTTTATTTGTTTATTCAACTTCTATTATCGTCCAAGAGAGGCTGAATGGCTGATTTTTTACATGACATCTGCATAGACTTTCCAAACTTATATAAGTTCCCACATTGGCAGAAAACAGCTACGGGGCGCATATGAATCAAATTTGTGCTGGCAACATCCCCATACTGAGGGTAAATAGTTACAGACAAAACTGTATTTTCCTCTCTGCATACAGTAAGATGAATAATGTCTTATGTATTCAGGAGTTATATAGTTATAGAGCTGTGAAAGTGGGGGAGACAGAAAGAAAAGGAGGTAGAAACAGAGGGAATGAAAGAGGACGGAGGGAGAGAGGGGGGAGCTGAAGTCAGAGGGTGGGTGTAGGGGAGCAGGGGAGGAGAGGAAGGAGGGAGAGAGGGGGGAGCTGAAGTCAGAGGGTGGGTGTAGGGGAGCAGGGGAGGAGAGGAAGGAGGGAGAGAGGGGGGAGCTGAAGTCAGAGGGTGGGTGTAGGGGAGCAGGGGAGGAGAGGAAGGAGGGAGAGAGGGGGGAGCTGAAGTCAGAGGGTGGGTGTAGGGGAGCAGGGGGGAGAGGAAGGAGGGAGAGAGGGGGGAGCTGAAGTCAGAGGGTGGGTGTAGGGGAGCAGGGGAGGAAAGGAAGGAGGGAGTTAAAAAAAGAGACAGAAGGAGTCACAGGGAGTCAGGTGTGGGAGGTGGGTGGAGGAGGAGTGAAGAGGCAGGGCAAGGGCAGAGCCTCAGAGGGAGCTCTCTGCTGACAGGAATGGGATTTGCCCAGGCACAGGCAGACACAGAGCCAAGCCCAGGCCCAGGCCCAGACTTGAGAGGGCCTTGTTTCTCTCTCACAAATGCCTCATACAGTTTT
Source organism: Oncorhynchus mykiss (assembly GCF_057628025.1). Lineage (NCBI taxonomy): Eukaryota > Metazoa > Chordata > Actinopteri > Salmoniformes > Salmonidae > Oncorhynchus > Oncorhynchus mykiss. The sequence continues at coordinate 67,694,063 of NC_143034.1, read as the reverse complement.
TTTTCTTTCTTCCTCCCTCCCGCTGTCCTTTCTCATCCCCCTTACAGAATCACTCCCTCTTTCAATCTATTTCTCCTCATCCACTTATTGAATATCATTGTCTCTCTCCACACTCTCTCCTCTCACTCCACTCTCTCTCTCTCCCCTAGAACAAACACACATTTACATATGTAGAATCTTAATTCGACCAGATTCTCACTGCAGAAAAATAATCCAGCAGCAACAGGAAATTTGAATTATTGTGTGGATTGTAATTCATGGACTTTGTGTAGGGGTTGATACATTTTTAGTTTGAGCAAATCAAGTCTGACATTTTAGAGTGGAAATTACAAACTTTAAAAGCCTTTTTAGCCTTGAATACATTACAAGTTTGCATTTCCTTCAACAACAGGGTGATCAAATTAAGATCCTACACCTGTACATATTCACGTGCCTTCCTTATATTTACATATTGCATTGCTGCAGCGTTATAATAGTTCTATAATATTGTGGGTCTGTATACCAGAGAATCCAGGGAGGGTGTTGGCCACGTAAGTAAATAATAATACAAACCAGCTGTGGTCCCAGTTAAACTGCTGCTGTCAGGCTAGCATATGACGGTACCCTACCGCAGAGCTTTCTGACAGCGTTAGAGCTTCTGCAAGCTCTACGTAGTCTCATTTGGTAATTAACGTTACTGACCAGAGCTCAAATTGTAGAGCTCTCATTTGGTAACTAATGTTACTGACCAGAGCTCATATAGTAGAGCTCTCATTTGGTAATTAATGTTACTGTCCAGAGCTCATATAGTAGAGCTCTTAGACATCTTTAAAGCTCCTGCATGCTCTAAATGTAGAGCTCTCATTTGGTAACTAAATGTTAATGTTACTGCTAGAGATCATATATTAGAGCTCTAAGTCAGCTTTAGAGTATTTGCAAGCGCTACAGTAGAGTATGCATTGTAAAGTTTTGTAAAAAAAAAAAACAGTTACTCATCAGAGCTCATGGAGGCTCATATAGTAGAGCTCTTAGGCAGTTTTAGCTCCTGCAAACTCTAGATGCAGATCTCTCATTTGGGAGCTAAATGTTAAGTATGACCTAGGGATTATAACCTAGAAAGGATTGAATGCAACTAACTTTGTCTAATGCTCAGAGCTCATATAGTAGAGCTCTCATACCGTTTTAGAGCTCTTGCGAGCTCTAGATGCAGAGCGCTCATTTGGGAGCTTAATGTTCAGTATTACCTATATTACCTAGTCATTGCTGTCATTGTCTGTTATTACTGTTATTGTCAACCAACAAACTATAGAAAACTTCATCAAATGAACTCCTCTCCATTGTTTTGTTAATTTCTGTTTTTGTTTTAACTTTGGCTTTCCTCCTGTCTTCTGTGTTAACACTCAGACTTTCCCCCATCAAGTTGTCTGGTCTGTCTATTGTTTTTAAGATGTCTCAGAGCTGAAGTTCTCTCACTCCAGAAACACAGGGCAGCTGGAGGGAGGGAGGGAGGGAGGGGTACTGTAAGGCGGGTGGCGCCTGGGGGTGAGGCACAGAATTGTCAGTGTTTATTTTGGAAATGCAGCCCTGCAGACAAACAGCAAGGGAACTGAACCCATAGCGCAGGGGAGCCTTCAAGTTCACCATGACATATCCTACCTTAGTTCCTGACTTCAACTGTTCTCTTCTGGGACGTCCCATCCCATTCAGGTGATCAGGACTGGGGGGACTACAGTAAATACAGGTTAATGAAACAACCCCCAGAGTACATGAATGATCTGCTCCAAGGAGGAAACGGTGAGGCCTTGTTGTGATTAGTGGTTACAGTTTAACTGGAGAGGTATGCATGGTCTGTGGGCTGGGAGGGTCGGGGCCGAGGCCCAGCCAGATAGGAGTGGTTTTACTGGCCTGGACCCAAATTCATACCTCAGAGTAGAAGTGCTGATCTGGGATCAGATCCCCCCCCCCCAAGTAATAATATTCATTATAATCTAATGGCAAAACTTGTCCTAGATCAGCACTGATATAGTCTGAAGACGAGCCCAGGGGCGAATGGGCCATATTTATAAAGCGTAGGAGGGTTGGTCTAGGATCAGTTCCCCCGTCCATGTAATCTTATTCAATTTGATCTAAAAGATTAAACTGGTCCTAGATCAGCACTCATATGGCTCTATTTTAACAAACCTAATGCAATGGAAAATCTAAGCACTGGCGGTAGCTATAGGTTCGGGGTGTCAGAAGTATTTATTCTATTTTCATAACCAGAAGTAAGGACACAGTACAGGGCGGAGAGGTGAAAGAGCTGGATTTTCATGAATAAACAATGTGTGTCCAGGCTTGACCCCTCACTGGCCAATCAGAATGTGCTCCATGGCTAAATATGTGTCTTCTTGAACTTGTGTTTTTACAGTCTTGTATGTATTGTGTTGTCATCCACTCCGAATCAAATGTTAGTCCGTTGTAGCCTATTTTGTTAAATAGTCTACACAAACAAAATAACAACATTTCGGCCTATCCCATATTTGCTAAATATGTTGAATATGTTTTTGAACAGTAATTGCATGGCTTCAATATGGAAATATACTGTTAACATAGCATTCCCAGTGATATAAGCCTACTGTAAAATGCATTATGTCTGAGCCATGGACGTGTCTAGCGTTGTCAATAAACCAGATTATTTCACTAGTGGTAACATCTAAAAACACAGCGAATAATTC